>NW_021849297.1:3798654-3854298 GCF_003651465.1 Formica exsecta | reverse complement strand
ATATGCATATATGCATATATATATGTATGTATGTATCGTAAAGAAGAAAGCAGAAACGTGACGTACACAGAGAATAGAAATTTGCGACACTGAAACGTGTGACTTGGCTCTTCCTCAAGAAAATATAAAAATTTCGAATGCATCATGGTTTACGCTACTTTTATTTTTCCAGAATGCACATAGAATTCAAAATGTAACAAAGAAAAATTACATGTCTGATTTTACAAGTGAAAAATATAATATGATGAATAAATGCAATATTCTTCGTTAACGCTGATTTGCCTATAGTTTATGATTTACCGCCTGTCGCATAATCCTATCTGTCAAAGTTTTTGGCGAGCTAAACCACTCTTTTGCTAGTTAGTCGAACGAAACGGAAACAGCAGGAGTGAGACTGAAGTTTCACCCATTTCCATGCGGTCAACAATAGACGCGACAAAGTGGAAAGGACTTGCGGTGAAGGGAGGGATAATGGACTCCTTGCACAATCCGCAAACTTGAATGAACCTGTCCTAACCACAATCAATGCAGAAGAACAAATTCGAGTAAACATGAACACGACGAAACTCTGTGATCGATAAAACTTTAATCTAAAACGCATTAGAAATTTACTTTGATTAATCGTATAAAAATCACACCTGTATTTGAAAATCATAATACGTGTAATAAAAATATCTATATGTGTCTTTAATATATTATATATTTAATAATTCTATTATATCTTTAATAAATCGTGTTTATTCAAGTATATTAATATCGATATTTGACGAATGTAAAAAGATGTGATTATTCCTTTCCTGCTTCTTTTAACGAGTATAAAAATGCGTGGTTTGTTTCCTTTCGTCTCATTCTTGTTGTATTTACGTGTCGCGTAGTTTCTTTGACAGTATGTAGTTTGAATAATTCATCGACAGTACGAAGCTTCCGATCGGTCATCTCGATTCCGAGGATCGCGCATGAGCCTCGCGCGCTCGTCTTAATAAGGTACGCTTATGGCATGCACGTGGTGTATCGAGAGACACGAATGTGCATATACGAAGGGAAAAGAAGGCGTGTTACTCTTGGACGTTGGCTGTTACAAATTGATGGTCTAGGGTAACCGCGATAAAGTTTCCTTTCTTTAAATAATAGCTGCCTTGCATGATTCTTAATTGGCGCTTGCTGTGAAGTTGGGATAAAACAACACGACAATCTCTGTCCTCCGTTATTTCGTCGGTGATTTTATCTTCGCCACAATGAATCATTTCGAACTCCACCCCCTGGTTATTTGCTCAGCTGACTTATTAGATTTTTACAAATTATGGAATTGCATACTAATCTTTAAATTGTTAATTTAAATTTTTTAATCACATCTGTTTCATTTATTTGAACGAATAAAAAACACAAATTTAATCGAGAATATAACAATGATATATTAGATTGTTACATTCAAATTCCCAATAATTTTTAATAATTTGATTTGAAAAAAGAATAGCTATCTAATTAATAAATGCTATTAAATCCTTTTCTTTCGTGATCAATTTTTAATATCAATTCTCTTACAATATAAGGTTAAAAAATAAGCTGTATCTATTGTCTTCTCAAACTGTCGCTCTATAATATTTGATAGGCGTTGTGCCATAGGCAGTTTGTGTCGTTTGAAAACTATCGTCCGAGCAAGAGCAAGGGTGGACGAGGGAAAGTTTGAAATTGGTACACGTAGCAGCCAGATGTTACGTAGCGACGTCAATGAGGGGGACAAAAACGAGTCAACACGTCCCCGCGCTCTTCGTGAGACAGTCTTTGAAAAGACAAACGCGCGCAGCTGCCGATTTCAGAGTCCGAGGCTTAAGCTACACGGGGGCCACATGTTTCCACCCGGTCTCGGGCACACAATCGCGCGTGGATCGGATTAAAGTCCTAATCGCGCGTGTTCAAACTTCGATCGATTCGTCGGCTTGATGCGCGCACGCGAAATTAATTCTCTCCAGTCCGTGGAAAATCGCTCTCGCATAATTGGATCCAGAAAGCAATCTCGAGTAACATTATCTCGATCATGCCCGAATGGAGAAGGATGTGTTAGAGTTATTTCCCATAATGAATCTTCTATCGCCAAACGATTAAACTCGATCTAAAATCGACGACGATCGTAAAACACAATTATTATGAATCCCGCCCTCACATCCGTCTCAATGGTCAGTAGAAATGGTGCTTTAATTGTGATATTTTTATTGCCAAATGGATTTCAACTAAGAGAAAAATCAAGTAGACGAAGAGTGAAAGAGTTGAGAGCACAAGTCGGCGTTAACGATAACCTTGATTATCGCGATCTCAATGATCTGCGAGCCGGAGTATCGCGCACGTTCGTCAGCACGTTGGTCGGTCGGTAACGCCTTCCCTCTCGTCCTTAGCTCGTAGGAAACCTAATTTGGCGAACTTCCAAAGCCGTCGAACGTACAGATCTGCTTGAAGAACAAGCAGAGCTTGTCTGTCCTTCGGGGAGAGAGAACAGCAGCTTCGTGCCTTGTTGAGGCGCGAGCTATTTTCGACCTATCCTGGAGGGAGTGAGTGAGAGAGAGAAAAAGAGAGAGAGAGAGAGAGAGAGAGAGAGAGAGAGAAATCGAACGTACAGATCTGCTTGAAGAACAAGCAGAGCTTGTCTGTCCTTCGGGGAGAGAGAACAGCAGCTTCGTGCCTTGTTGAGGCGCGAGCTATTTTCGACCTATCCTGGAGAGAGTGAGTGAGAGAGAGAAAAAGAGAGAGAGAGAGAGAGAGAGAAACTACGCATGGAAGTCGTTCCAGCGAAAAATATATTTTTCTCTGAGCTCGTTTATCGTCTTTCCACTCCGATTATTTGCGACTCTGAGCCGCGGGCCGAGTCGTCGAAAGGTCGAAAAATAAATACATCTGCACATTTGTCGAATACGTTTCTCTCTTTCTTTCTATCTTGTGTATGCACGCGGTATATTTTTCTTTGGTATTTTCTAAGTTTTGATTCTTCTACACTTTCTTTTTCTTATGTTTCGAGAAAATCTACGTGACGTAATCGTTTCCGACAGCATCGTTCACAATAAAAATAACGTTCTAAAATTAATTTTCGAATGCACTTAAAACGCGCGTTTAAATTTTATTATTATATTATTATGTTGATTCAGATATTTTCTATTATCTCGAGAATTTGGCGCGTAATAAAAGATATTCGGGTTTTTCCATTTTCTAATGTATGCTAAAGTAAATAAAAATAAAATTATTAATTATTAAATATCTTTTTCATTATTAATGGATAACAAGCGTATCCGCGTTTTTAGATGTTGACAATGAAAACTGCAGCCTTGCAATTGCAACTCTTGGCTTTCGGCCATAATTTTATCATTCTGACACGACGACAGGTTTTCAATTTCATCTTTGTCCGTTCAACTGTATATTGTAAACCGTAACGCAGATAAGAAGGGCTAATTCATGAAAAAGATCGCAAAAAACGACAGAAATTTATCAATAAAGTATTCAATCGATCAAGCAAGCTATAGTCTCTTCGTATAGATACGAACAAAAATATTTTCGTTTTTGTTTACCTTAATTTAACATTAGAGATACGCACATACACAAATTTTTACACATTATTAAAATGTTAAATGTTATTATATATACCGTATTATACCGTAAGACAGTATAAAGATATTTTAGAAAAATCCATACACACACAGACAATCGTATCTCGATTGTGTCGAAAATCTATCTTTTCAATCATTGTCAGAAACACAATTTAGACGCGGACAGACGTGTTTCCTCCCACCTTTCATTGTGAAACGGGCAGAATCGAGTGGAAGAATCGAGTAGGACGAAGAAGGCTCTCCTATACGTATTTCGATTTCCCTTCTCCACTACTCCATCTCTTCTCCGTCCATCTCCCTTTTTATCATCCTCTTTCTCTCTCTCTCTCTCTCTCTCTGTTTCTCTCAAGCGATCTCGACAGACTGGTTTCGCAAGCTCGCGTGGTTCCCATCGTGCAGATGTGATACTAGGTCGTAAGAAACGCGGAGCTGTCCGCGCGAGAGGAAGAGGGAACGAAAAGAAAAATAAGAGAATGCGTATTTACGCGAAGTACCGTATGAGTGACCGAGCGACTTTCTTTCTCAAACACAACGGTAACGCGCAGGTTCTTTCGTTTGTCAACATATTCTTTCGTTAGGCCCATCGCGTATTTCATTCTTAATCTCTTATGACTCCACCAACTCGACAATGTATATTATGACATTAAAAACCGTGGATTTTGATACACCGAGTTCTTGTATCATGCGAGATAAAATGCATAATATTAAAAAAGAAGAAAAAAAAAAGAAAAAAAGAAATCTAGACTATACTTAAATAACAGGATTTCCAAGAAAATGCGGGTACGATTTATATTAATTCTTCGAGTCTTTTTACTGCATTAATATTCGACTAGTCATGGTAGTTGTAATAGTGTCAAATAAAATTTTTAAAAATTAGGAACTTTATTTATATCCGTTCCATGCTCGCGAAGAATAAATTCTTCGCAGAAAAAGACGCTTAACATCCGTGTCTTTAACTAGGCTTATAGAAATATACGATTGCACGTGATACGGCGTAATAATCCCGAGAAAGATCTGGGTTTATTGTTCTGAGACTTCTTCAAAGCGATAAAAAAATATCTTATTTTTGTCCAGCTTCTTTCCGGGCTGGACTCCGGGCGAGAAATAGATAGAACGCCAAGTTGAAAAAAGATGTTCCTGAAAAGACGAGAGCGCTTGTTTTTTGTCTCACCTCAGCTTTCTTCGCTTTGAAAACGTGACGCGAGTTGTATGCGTTTCGCGTCGTCCGGCAAAGCAAGAAATATCCTGCGGTGCAAAATAAGAAAAAAGTTGGTTCATGGATATGAATGACATAACTTGATGCGCACGTGCATTACGTGACCTTACACTTCGATCGCGTGCTGCGAGTTTATTCTTTGGAATTTGATTAATGTAACACGCGTAGAATATTCTGTTGGAACGCACGGAAAGTATAGAACTATGAAAAGTGCTATTAGAACTCTTAGTTTTTTCTTGAAATTCGTAAAACGTCGTGCCAACTTCACTGACACCGGAAAGTTTCCGTTCAATGACATCAATAATTCAAAGATGAAGTAATTCAATTAAGACCTAATATTAAAATATTTTTGTTCAGCCAATTAATTATAATATTAAACATTAGCATATACTTTTGCTTAAGCCACAATATTAATTTCTCGTTGATCAAAAATATCAACTTGTTATTTTTCCATACTATATTCCTATGTTTATAGATTCAGAACTAAGTATCTCTCTCTTTATAATATTACTATAAAACGAATTTTTAATATTACATCATAATTTTTTAAGCACCGCTTTAATTAATTTTCTGGCGATCGTTGTATGTGTTTCTATCAAATAATTGTTCACGATAGAGAAGGAAGCTAATTATTACTCTTTCGACACATTCTTTTATCACGCGAGAAAAATCTTCGAATCTTGATGAAATCTTTGCCTTGCATATGTGAGCGCAACCTTCGGTTGCTGTCATCTAATTTTCTTAGACTCATTACGATATGTGCGCGATCTCTTCTATCTTTCTCATGTTCTATTTAACGCTCTTACTTAGTGATATCATACCGATGAAATCACATCGCCATAAATAACCAGTTATAATATTGTAGTTAAAATTTTATGATTCAGTAAATTCCGGTATATGATGAAGAAATATTATATTTACAATTTATTTTATAAAATATAATTATTTAAAAGTGTTTTTTGCTTAAACTGTGTTAGATTTCTGAAGAATAATTCTATGATATTTTAGTGCGTGATTCAATGCAACAAATATTTCTTTCAAGTATAAAATATAAAAAAGAGAAGAAAGCACTTCCATATTGGAAAATCAAAGTTTAAGAATTAAATAAGAGATACATAAACAGTTTTAACACGATAAAACGATTAACGTATCCTCATGATCGTAATATATTCGTCGAATTCATCACGCAGGAATTTCTGGGCCGATTTCGTCGGCACGCAAGCTCTCACGTTTCCTTACAATCCAAGCCAAAGGAGTTGCCCTGATGAACGGGTTTCTTCGTGAAGAACGACTTAATTCTAGGGTCACGGTACTACCTGAGATACCATTCAGGGATCGCAGGTCAGATTTCGCGTACTGTGTTCAAAGCGGCGAACAAAGAACTCTGGCTCAACAGACTGCATTCAAGGCTAGATTCCAAAACCGTTTAAATTTCCCCGATAGCTACGATATATCCTTACAAGTTTGAAAGCAAGTACAATTATTAAAAATTTTTCTCTGTATTTTCTAAAACCCGATATATAATACCTTCCTTTCAAAGAAGATAGTTTCAAAGCAAAATTGTTCGCAATCGTCATAAATATCACCGAGTATTACTAATCACAGAAAAATTTAAAACACCTGACATTTTCTAAAAGTTATTAAAGCGTCATAAAGATATACGACTGACTTTTAACTTTTCTCTGAAGAGCACAGTACATTTTTAATAAGACTAATAGTGATAATAGTCATCTATAGTTCATTCCGCGCGTTTATGCATTGTCCCGGTTAGAAAGAGAGCATGAAATTGCACGCAACATATAAAATGCAGCGTAGAAGTGAAGAATTACGGATCTGAGTGCAGCATGGGTTGCATCCGCGACGGATTGGATAATGAATCTCACGTGAGATCACGAACTGGCACACACGACGAGGAAGGACGGCGGGGTAATGACAATAGATGATAATGACAACGGCGGCCAAAGGAATGTGGATGGCGCGCTGTTATCTCGCGAAACGGCATTATTGTTTCATTACCGCCACTTGAATACAAATCGACCTTAATCGGTGGGCAGCGCAAGACTCTAATTGCAATTCCGAAAGCAAGCTTCTACCACTTTCAGTACGGAAAACGGCGAGCGAGATAAGGTAATTGCGGCGTATACTAATTAAAACGAATCCTGAAATAAACACAACGGCCAACGTTCGTTATTTCCGCTGAGAAATAAGCCCAGATTATTACAAATAGCATTAGATTATCGAAATGAATTATTGAAAAAATAATTCACGAGAAAAACATATTTTGATATCATTGGATTATTGACAGTTGTTGCGTAGGTATTCAACGTTATTTTATTATTTAATGTACAATATTGTTTAATATTGTTATATTGTAAATTATATGGCCGTGTATATAAAAGTGCTTTAAGATAAACGTCATATTATAATACGACGTGAAATATCAAGACATTTAACTTATATTTCAAACACGAGATATATCTCATCGCGCACAATGAGGTCAATCAAACTCAATCCGATATGCATATAACGCATCTCGTTAATAAATGATCAATAAATTAAGTTTGGTGTGTGTACAACAGCCCGGCCGCTGTTGAAATAATATTCAGTAGATACAATGAAATATTCATATATCTAAGATAACAAGATTACTGAATTTAATTTCGCAGCTATGCAGCTTTATTTATTTAGTTTGATTGTGATTTTGCGCTCAAACCCATGAACATACCTCTGTGAAGTTGGCACCCCATCTTTTAAAAAACTAAATTTTTTTTAGAGTTCTGAATGCACCCCGAAAAGTTCTAGAGTTCCTAAAGTCGCATGTACTACAGTCGTTGGAAAAAAAAAATTGTTAGAAAAGTAAAATAAGAAAAGGAAATTCAAACAGAAAAATTCGTATTTGGGAATATTTTTCGCAAATTATTTTATTATATTTTTTTGTAATTTTTTTGTTTGTTATTTCAAAATTATTTTTTGATATTTTTTTGTTCTCTCTTTTTGTGTGTATGTATGTGTGTGTGCGTGTGCGCTAAGATTGATATACAAAAGTTATCAGAGTTCTGGGTAGCACCTCACGAGTTCTACCAATAATTCTTAATGCTCGAAGCGCTAAGATTGATATACAAAAAGTTCTCGCGATTTTTCCTATGTCGGATCGAAAAATTTCTAAGTCCCTATAAATAAATAATTTTTTTCGGAATTCCGGTGATTTTATCAGAGTTCTGGGTAGCACTTCACGAGTTCTACCAATAACTCTTAATGTTCGAAGCGCTAAGACCGATATATAAAAAGTTCTGGCGATTTTTTATGTGTTGAATAAAAAAAAAAATTTTTTTTTTTTTTACGTTCTGGCAGTTCTGTTGAGAGTTCTGGGTAGCACCTCAAGAGTTCTAAAAGAAATCCTAATGGCAAAATTAATTATTTTTAGTAGTTATAATGTTATCGCTGATTTAGACATTTCATTTTGTGAAGTTAGCACCCCCAAGATTCAAAAATGGTTTTTTTAGCTTAATTCGCCAGAACTATTTTTAAAATTAGTAAGGAACTCTAGAACTTTTCGGGGTGCATTCAGAACTCTAAAAAAAATTTAGTTTTTTAAAAGATGGGGTGCCAACTTCACAGAGGTCATGAACATATGGAACACACTTATTATGCACTGCCTCTTAACAATATTAATTCTTTAACCATTGCGATATTGATTGATGCTGCGGAAATATGTATCATAAATAAAATATTGAGCAATAGAAAAAGCGTCCGTTTATTCCGCAGTCTCTCGGATAAAAATTAAGTGAAAAAAAAGAAAAAAGTTAATTTAACTACTTAAGGTTGTGTTCCGATTCCCCATCCGGGTGCACCCGATATTATAGTTTGCGTCACGTACACTATAATATCGGATGTACCTGGATGAATCGGAACAGAGCCTAATGTGATTAATGCGGAAAAAAATTTTTAAATCAATCGGCTAATTCTGTAATAATGATGTAAAATAGTATCTAATAAAAAATTATTTCTGTCTGCTTTTCTCCCAACAATGAGTAATGGAGATTGACAGAAAAAAAATTAGAAAATGTCAATTCAACGAATTAACAGAAATTTTTTCCGCTGATATAATACAAGCAGGTAAATAGAGGTATTAATGCGGATCCGTTAGGGACAAAAATTTCATCGCTAAATAATTAACATTCCAATTAGAATGGATAATAGAATGAAGGTCTTTATGCGTAACATCGGAAGTATTTCTATTTGACATTAAGCGAGTCGTAGCGCATTTCAATATCATGGTCTTATGATCGCGTGTGATACGATATGAGATCGTATTATCGTACCTAAGATACGCTTACCTCTAATCGCGTATAAGCATGTCACGTGTGAAATTATTCATTAGCTCCGCTCTAAATATTCAATCGAATCCGGATTATAATCAAGACTTGCCACATGCGACATTGCTGGCAAAGGAGAAAGGGTATCTTCGAATCTCTGGATTTATGAAACTTATCGTATTTCGTCATTCAGACTTGAATATCTAATTGGGTCAAACTGTATTAAAAAAGCGTCGAAAATAGATAAGACATCTATCATGGAGAATGCCTTAAAAGATTTAATTCTGACCCTTCACGGATTATTCAAAGACTCGTTTCCACGATTTTTATTCTTATTCCTCAACCAATTCGCCGTTATTATCGCATATTTCTCTTATCTCTTTTAGATGACTTTAATTTTTAATTGACAACAGAGCATAGGGTGACCCAGTTTTTTATAAAATCTCACATTGAAAATAACGAACTCTTAATCATTTATGTGCACTCGATACATATTTGACGTAACTTGCTTGACTTTTATCATTTTGATTCACATATGTTTTCTTTCTCTCTTTAAATTTATTAACGTGACATATATATATTAAGCCGTACCTTTCATGTAGTTCTATACCTAACACGCCATATACATTTCACAATTTTATACTTTCTAATTTAAATTTAAGTTCTAATATTTGTAATTAATCCCACGTGCAATCAAATACTATCGCAATATCGAGTTGGAACAATCGTACCAATTAAGCCTAAAAGGCAAACGATATTACGCAGGGCGTGAAATTAACGCCGATGTAGGATTTAGAATGGCTCTAAATTCTGCTGCCCGAGCTTCTATTTCCAGGATGAGATCCATGATACACGAGGATGACTGAATGGAAGAAACCACGTACAGACACGTGTCGAGAGAGAAATAGCGTAGGCCCACGCGCACGAGCAATTGACATTCTCATTACCGGATAATACAGGAAAAGGCTTTGTGCGGGTCGGCGTGAGTTTCCGTTTGATATTTCGCGGCGCGCGCGAAATTCGCGTGCCACATTCCTAAAGCAAACCTAGAAAGGCCGGGTTAAAACGGAACATCGCGTTAAACCACCGAACTCGAATTGCGGCGTGTATGCCAGCTCGCCTCTTGAATTTCCGTCTAAAATCGTGTTGCGTTATTGTAACTGTACGAAAATTTAAATACTTGTTTAACCTTTCGTTCGAGTTCAAAGGAGACTTGAGAGAAAACGCTCATGGACAAATCATACTCGGAGATTAATCCCGAACAGATGTTTCTGGCAAAGCATAGATAGATGCCAGTTGTAACGCATACATATATTTATAATGAGTTTTAAAGATAAATGTACGTTATCCTCTGCTTACTTCTCTCTCATTTCTAATGCAGATTAAACTGATTTAAAAGACGAGTTCTTTAATATCTTTTATGTCTGTATATGACATCTTTTTCTCTTTTTTTTTTCATTATATTATAATAATATTTTTATTATAAAACGAATTATAAGTTGATTCAAGTCAATACACAAAATGTTCAAAATACTGGAGAAAAAGATTCTACAATTGACTCATATTTCATCAAGTGATCAGCATTATTGATAATGAGTTCGTTTCATGAGCTTGACCTTGTTGAACAAACATATTTTTTTTATCTAATATCTATCTTTCGAAACACACGTTCGAGATATCAGATACACAATAATCTGTTGTATGTGTTGTACAAATATTTATCAATATTAACATATTTATATTATCAAATTTTATTACGAAATGACCTAAAAATACTAACACTTGGATCTTAAAAACGCGTTTTCTTTGAAAGAAATATTCGTTTCTTGCCGCAAATCTATTAAAATGGAATATGTAATATATCGATATATTTAACTCACGGTACTGTCCACATTCCAAGTAGAGTAACAGGTAAGGTACTTACCTAAAACAGAAAGAAAAATATTTTTTTATTAGTCACAAGTTTTTTAAGGAAAAGTTATAATAAAATATTAAAATTATCTGTGGATTACAGAAATCTTATCAAATTTTTATACAGTTCTAAATATAACGAAATTTTTACAATATTTACAAGTATAGGTTTATATTCTATTATATTTTAATTATATATACATATATTTTATGTTTATATTGTATATATTATAATTAATGGTATATTATTATAGTTATTGGTTATTATTATAATTAATGGTATATTGTATATATTATGAATAATTGGTTCGCAAATTTTTATCTAGAATAATAAATTACAAAATAAATCAGCAAATATTTTAATTGAATTGTACGAGCAATATTTTGATTTTCTAAAGTGGTTGTAAATCGCGCAGTGTGTTATCACGGAAGATAATTCACAACTATAATAAGACAACACTTGTACCACGTGTCCACGTCCATGGAATGGAAATTAGATTCATTTGCACATGCGATTCCTCCTCTCTCAGTTTTCAACACAGAATCGATATCCACAGTATCTCGTTATGCGTATTTCATGATGCAGCAATTCTCATGTAAGATCATGAAAATATGTAAGACTAATTCCGAGTTTTTTTCTCATGTTTAAAGAGTCTATATTTCTCGTGGTAGACTATCCATCGTATCATTAAGTTGCTTAATAGCATTCATTATCGACTATAGATACTTACAAAAACATTAGACATCTCTAGGAATTGTATTTTCATAATCTTTAATATTTAACTTATGTCTATATCTTAAAAAGATAACATATTTTCAGAAGAATGCAAAAATAACTATTAAAAATATTGAATGTAGCCAAAACGAGTTGGATAAAAAAATCAGTAGTAACTTATCATATTTTATTTTAAGGAGCGATATAGATTCTTTAGAAATATTACAGTATTGATAGAATACAACATGTGACGATGTCATAAAATGTCATTTATTTGCCCGGAAATATTTCATTAAAATTGTATTAAGTTGAAGCGTGTTACATCGAAATGCTTCAAATTTTTATTCACGCCGCGTCACAAATACAAGTAGAAAGATATTAAACGCTACATTTTTATACAGGACGCGATCCGCATTGGCGCGCTGCTTTTCCATAGGTAGCAGCTGCAGACGAAAGGAATAGGAAATCTCGTAAATTACATTTGCGATTTAATATCGGGATACCTATAAATCTTCGTAACAGTACACGACGTACTCCCGGCAGAATAATAGTGAAGAACGTCTTTCCTTCGGATTTCTTAACTCGTCCTTAAGGCCATGCCGTACAATAACTCAGCGGAAAAAAATATACGCCTAGTTCTTGCAAAGAATGCAGCAAGAATTGATCAGTCAAGCAGATAAGAGTCGCTATTTACAGTAGTGTACAAAAAAAAATAATCTCGTTTGCGTTATGTCTTATAAATATTACTGTAAAAAGGTGCGGCGTTTTTAAAATGCGCATTCATCAAAAGATCATTATAATAATGACAATTCCCAATAATATTTTCATCTTCGAAGCACACATCTTGAAAGAGTAAGAGTTTAATATATATATATATATCTTTCTAAAAATTACTAAATATGATTCTAGCTCCAAAAATTGTCGTCGAATAAAAAATAGAATATTAAAATATTAATATTAAACTCCAAGAAAAATCGTCGGAGTTTTTATATAGCCAGCTGCGTGAAATATCGAGAACATGAAAGACGGGCAGATAGCCTCGCGAATGACCCCGCTCATTATCTATCTCGAAGCGCAATTAACTGACGAATGTACAGGCTACTTCTCTGAAATATTCTTGAGCTCTCTTTTCTCCGTATCTCTGCCGATAGACGTGACGTCGCGCCGCAAGAAGAAAAATAAGCAGGCACGAGGAGAAGCTGCGAAGAAAGAGGCCCTCCGCTTTGAGAGATCGATACTCGCACAAGCTCGCAGGCATCATCGTCCTCGACGCCGTGGAAAGCCTCTCGTGAAAAAAGCGCGATTAAATGAGAATATAAGAATTAAGACGGGAGAATAATCGAACACCGCCGACCTGCCGGCTTTTCATTTTGCATGTCGCGAGATGCACGAGAGAAAGGATGAGTTTTATCTGTCTCTACCGCGGCATCATCATTTGAATCGCGCTTCGACGAAGCAAATATCGAGTTTAACGAGTTTTGCAGAACTTCGGCGATCACCAGATAAACCCATTAGGCGCCAGGGAAACTTCGGAGTATCGGAAAGTATCGTCGTCGATGATAGGATGCAGTCATAATGCAAACAACGCTGTTATCTTCGACCCACTGTTGACGTAGAAAATAATTTGAAGTGAGCGCGGTGTCTCCGTGCAAGCCACATTACACGCTTCGATAAAAATTTCGAGTATAGAGGGAAAATACGATAGTATAAAAATTATATAAAAATCGTTTTTGTTTCACGCAGAGATCACGTAAGCCGAGTTTCAAGAACGGCTTAGGAACGCACAAGAACGTGAGCTTCTACAAAGCACTCCAAAGTTCAAAGAGAGAGAAAGCCGCTTTGTCTATGTAAAGAGTACTTTCGACTAAGGGTAAAGATATACAACCCAATGGCTCGATTTACTGAGAACTCAAAAGTTTTGGATATAACTAATACAAAGCGCACCGAACGAAAATAATTCCGACGAAAGTTTGATTCGAAAATCAGATGATCGTAAGTCGCGAATAAAAAGTACTTACGTAGTTTTCCGAGAAAAGAAAGTGTATCGAAAAATTCGGCCGCCACCGATCGTCTAAATTCGCGGAAGAGGAAGGATGTAAAGACTAGGAACGACGGGGATGATTCTGCAGAGAACAGAGGGGAAGAATATCCCCGCGCGGGGGAGGAGAATGCGCAGCATGCGTGGGCGGCAACGACGGAGATGACGAGGGGCAAGAAGGAATTGACGAAAGGGGAATGAAGGGGCGCGTGGGTGAGTCCCGGAGCGGGGTCTACCCCCCCCCCCTCCCAACGTCGAATGACTTAAAGAGACGCTGCGACTATCCCGGACCGATCGATATCCGCAGCAGCCGCGGCTACGCGACACGCCGCGCCGTCAGCGCGGGCTTTCCCCGGAATTTTCCTTCGACGACCAGAGATGAACGTTGTCCGAATAACTTTCTATCTGTGTAAAATTTAATTTCGTATCATTTATATGTCGCTCGCATTATTTATTACTTCTCTTCTTTTTTTTTTACATCGATAATTTTAACAATTTTGAGTAACATGTTCTGCAAAACTCTTGATTTAAATTTTTGATAAAAAAAGATACGGGATACATACATTTTAAATATTATACAATTTTTCCAAATTAAAGATGTTTTAAATAGATCATTCAAATAAAATTTCATTACGATATAATATTTGTTAGTGGTATTCTAATAAAATATGTTTTTATTAAAATAAAACGTTATTTTTTATTCACACACAAGACAAATATTATTCCTTATTTGTTTTTTTGTTAAATAAGATTTTAATATCTGAGATCTGAATTTTTATTCTAAAAATTGATCTCTCTCTCTCCTGATGTCGAGATGTTTTAGAATACTCAAGCGAATGTTAAATAAAATCGATCTATACGGATAAGGGATTTTCTTTATAGGTTAGATAGGAATAAAAAGTTGCGTGACATTCTAAGGTTGAAGTGAAGATTTCGAAGTTTTTATACCACGTAATCGCGTCCTCTTGGAAAGATTACATTAGATATAAGATCCTCTTAAAAAGATATATGATAATGTCGATAGACAGGCAACTGATTCTATTATATCATGCATGAAATAATGGATGCGTAATATTTTTGCTTTAAAATTTGTATTGTACTATCGGTTTTCTCACAAAAGTGACAAAATGTGAAAATATTATTTAAAATAAATGTAATTATAAGATTTGATAGAGTTTCCAATTTTATTAGGCATTAGTTCTTTTAACATGCTAAGATATGTATGCGTACTTTGAAAATTAATCCAAATTCAACGTCTTCCGCCATCCATGTTCATTTCTGACATTATCAAAGCGACTTTTGACATTAAAAGCGATCTATTAGGCTCGTTATCATATAAAGTAAGGAGAACAAAGTTCGAAAAAAAAAAAAAGCAATAGATATTACGTTTAATTTAAACGTGAAAGACAGTATAGAGTGAATTAATCATAGTAAGAAATAGAAATTCAGATTTTATTGGATTTATTTGCAGAGTACGAACAGAGAACAGGATTTCTCGAGACGATCAGGACGAATCGCCTCATTCCATCGATTCAGATCAGCGCGAGAGAATTTCTATTCAGCCGAACGAAAGGAGAAGAGAGAGGGATTACATCGCGACGTACCCGACGATGCACTTTCTGCAAGAATGAAAATTTAAGGAGCGTTTTGCCTCTCAATTTAATTACAGAGCACTACGCAAAAATGTCAACTGCAATTTAAAAGTTTCGTTCGAGAGTTGCATAGGAATAAGACCGATTGCTTAGAAATCACGAGCGAAAAGATATCTGAAATTGAAGCTACTCTGAAATAGTTAGATGACATGTTTACGGGCGAAATATTCGCCCCTTCGGGAAGGAAATAACGGGTTAACGAATGACGACGTCGTTTAACGCAGAAAGCAAATGAAACTCAGCTACAATTATTCCGTAGGAAAGGCGAGAGAATTGTGAATCGCGCTAACGGCATCACTTTGTTTCTTTAGAATTGTGTTACACTACCGCTAAAATCTAGGTTTCTCTCTGTTTGCAACTCGGAAGTCAACCGACTTAATCGTCATTCAATCCCAAGTTTGAGAACTCAATTCAAACTTTGCTATGTGACACATTCGGAAAAATTGACATATACGAGAGCAAAACACTGTATAGCTACGGATATTAAATTTCTTTTGTTACAAAAATTCTTCATCATCGCGTTTCCAAAAAAAAAAAAAAAATATCTTTCGCAATTAAAATTTATTTTTAATCTCGACAAAGCGATATGCGCGCACATAGTAATATATCCATTATTAAAATGAAATTAATTGGCGTCTATTCTTTCATAAATAAATACTATGTGTTGTGTGCACAAGTGTTTTATTAAATTTTTCTATTACTCGTTCCTGGAACGCAATTCCCGTGTGTTATGCTCCATAATAAATTTATGCATTGAAATATCTGGCACGATATCAAGCGCTTAAAAATTTTACGTCGCCCTTACGAAAGTTATGCTATAGTAAAATTGAACGCATCGAAGCGAGCGAGAATTTCGGAATTTTGGAAGATCACGATTTTACAAGCTCGCAGCTGTCACGATATTGGACCAGTGAGCAAGAGACACCTCACAGTTGGCATTCGTAACGTTTACAAAGCATTTCTATCAAAATGTAAAATGCAAAATCTGTGAAGATAGCGAGAGATATGGAGAGGAAGAGAGAGAGAAAAATGACAGAGTATAGGGAAAACAAAACAATCGAAATATTCTTTGCAGATACGTCGCAAGTTTTGCCTACTACGTCCTATTGTGCAACTCAACGAGTTACACAAATTACTTCATGCGTGAAGTGCAAGTTAAACTTGAGTGTGGTACTGGAAGCGCAAGAAACTCCGTGGAATTTCTAACGCATGAAGAAAACACGGAAAGCGTGTGCAACACAGAAAATCGCATTCGACTGCATTCGTGGAACGATTATGCAGGTGTTCGACTATATCCTTTGTAACACTCTTTGTGACCAGCTGAGAGAAAAGCTGCAATAAACGTAAGCTGTAAATACCTGTCACGAGATACACGATAATGGAGCATTTCAGAAAAAACTTGTAAATATTTAAAAATTCCTGTAAAAAAAAAGTTAAACCTTAAGCTTTTAAAATGATCTTCGTAAATTTTACGGGAAAGATTGACATAAACTTAAAACAGAAGAGTTCTCACTTGATACATTTCTATTTTTGAAAACAAACGAGTTATTTAAATTCATTTTCTCGATAATAACAAAAAATGTATATACTACTGATTGTGAGTTGTGTTGATATTATTTGCACTAAATTCTTATTCGTCATGATGTCTGAAGAGTGTCGGAAAATGTATATTAAGAAGAGAGATATGCGTGTGCTTTTACAGCGCCGTTGTTTATGCGACGTTACTGAGAATTCATATCACGAATAACTCACGAGATTATTGTTCCCGAGCAAAGATCACGGGTGCAATGAAATAATCATAAAACAGTAATTATGTGATTATTGACAATTTAAATCGCTGGTGCAAAGATCGCATTAATGAAAACATTCTGGAGCCTGTCTTCCACATTGACGGAGATAAATTTATCGGATAAATATATTTGTTGTTCGCATAGCGACGCGTGGATGAAACTAAGAAAAGTTAAAGAAATATGAATTATTTTGTCTTGACAATGAAATGTTTATAATGCACAAACGATGTAAACGAGATTAAAAAATAGCACGAGAAATCCTTAAAAATATCGCGATTTTATTCTAGAAATCTTGTTTCATTATAAAAAAAAAATATATATATATATAAGTTCTTGCAGATTGTATCTATATACATATATATACATTATCGTACATGAAAGATAATATATTTTTTCATATTTTATTAAGAATATATCTTATATCGTGGTTAATGTTGAATAAATTATCGTTGCGCAGCTTCGTTAAATATTTATAAGGATTACAATGTGTGAGAGAGAATAAAAAATATTGATTTACATTAAAAGGTTGAAGCACATTTAATATTTTATAGCCAATCTATTGTTATCATCATCCATATAGTTAAAGCTTTAGTTAAAGCTAAAGAGTCGACTTTTCTTCGAGATGCCTTCGGGTGTTATCCCCTCCAAAGTGAAATACGTTGAGAACTTTTGCAGTCCCATCGCAGTCCCTTCGCAGTATATTAAAAAATTCCTGATTTCTCTCTCCTCGCAATGGAACACCTTCCATTATTCATTCCGAATCGAATCGACATTAAGAAATTCCTAATATCGAGCATATCGCGCACTTTCCGATTCGTTTATCCATAGCAACGAGTCAAAAGATTGATGCTTATTAAACATCAATCTATTACATATGTCGGGCTCACAAAATTAGCGAAAATTATTCGACACGTATTTTAAAATAAAAATCAAAACTCTTCTTTTACGGTATTCCGAAATCAAATCGACATTACAAAATTTTTAATATCGAGCATACCATATCTCTCGGTTCATTCATCCGTAATAATAATTTGAATACAATTTGATGAATATTAAAAAGCGATTTATTATGTAAAATCAGAATCGTGCATGTTTAGGAAATTCTGGAAAATATTGTAAATGTATTTAAAAATAAAAATCAAGTATCAACAGAAATTTGTGCGAAACGTCAAGCTTTCTGTATAAAAATTCACAAATAATTGTTATCAATTTCAAATTCTTGCCAAATGACGCATTTAATTCGGAGATTCGGCGCGCTATAAATGGAAAAAGACGAAAGAATTTGAAGTCATAAGTATCGCGATATAGGAAATTTCATTGGAACGTTGCCAGACGTTTCTGCGAATCTGGTGCTTTAAGTACCCAGCCGGATCATAAGAATTTCCCGAGAACGGAAAAATTCAGTATGTATGCCCTTTAAGGTTGTGAACATATAGATATATCTACCAGGTGTTCTGATGATATTACAGGTTCCGTCTTGGATGTCTTACAAGTCATACAAATATTTTGATAAATATAAAAAATAGAGATCTTTGTTTCATTAAAATTTTATATAAAATCTGATGACAAAGAAATTTAACGTCAAAAATTAAAGATATTAAGTTTAATCTTGTTTATTAATTGCAAAGAGGATTAAAATTGCAAAAAAAAAATATGTTAACTTGAAATTCCAAAGAATCAATGATTAAGAAGGAAAAGTTGTGAAAATTATTGAATACCCTATGTGTAGTATGAACCCACGCGTACGCCTCCGCATAAGTTAATGGAAACGAAGGGAAGCTGAAGTTTTACGTAAAACAACAGTTAAAAAGTATAATATCGAACATATTCAAGCGTGAAGAAGAAAACAGCCCATTATTCATGTGTTATTCGCGTGTTTTTCGTTTGCATTAACCGACTTTCAAGCGTGATCTTCCATACAGAGTTGGAATTTAAATCGTGATCAATCATCGACTTTAATCTTCTCGCCGCTTCGTTCTCTCATCATAGTATCAGCAAAAGATCGACGATAAAGATTATCGGAAAAACCAATTAAACAAATTTCATTTCATCAATCCGCATTTCTTTGACAATAAAAAGCTAAAAATTACAAAGACTTTTTTCAAACAAATTTATAGCCAAAATATCGATTGCCTGTAATGATGTAAATGTGACCAAATCAAAAGAGCCACCAAATATAGCGTTACCGATTATGCCAACATATAATTATACATGTAAATGTCAATCGTTATCAATTATAAATGACTTCAATTCCAAATTCCAATTATCTAAAGTGTGTGTGTGTAATTTAATATAATTCATGCAATTATTTATTTAAAATTGTAGATTGTCTCACCGAAAATAAATGTAGGTGCAATTTAATATCTAAGAGCGTTAAAATTAATCGTCATGAAATTGGAAGCCGAAATTATTTCCTAAATTCAACATCCATTTCCGATTATGTCACGGACAATTCGATAATAACTCACTGACAATGAGATGAGTTAAAAATGTGGCAATTGTGCATTTCGCATATCCGCTCTACTAATGGCGTTTCAATTAGGACGAAATGGCTCGACCCACGCACGTGCAAAGTGCGAAGCCATAAATTACAACCGGTGATCCGCAATAAATCGTTCGATAAGAATGCGGTTATGCGAGTTCCGCATTTTCTCTCTTCAGATAATCCCGAGTAGAGGTGAATATCGTTAGAAGGAAATCTCTCATCGCGCGAGGCCAGCAACCTCGTTTCCTTTCTGATCTCAGTTTCGACCTTGTCGCCAATTTTCGATTAACCGGTCCGCGCTTTCGAAAATTACGGTACGATAAACACGACAAATACCAGCTTCCCAAAATCTTCGCTACCACGGAGTGTCGCGACGATTTATCTTCGCCCAAGTTCCGCCAAGTTTCCCCGTCGGTTCACCGCGAGAAACGCGATATTGAATATGCCGTTGCACTGAGGATACAGCCGGTTATACACGACGACAACAAATGTACCGGCAACGCATCCACTTTATCTTCGACATTATGGGAAACGCGACGATGCGAATTATGGCGAGTAAATAACGCGGCTTACAACACAACCTTTGCATAGCAAGTTTATCGGACACAAAGCACTAGAAGAGAAATGACGAATTTACGACACACGCGCGTTTATGGCATATCGGTAAAAATTTATGTAACATACACTATTATAATAAAATACACATTATAAAACACACATACCGTTTTATAAATATTTTTATATGTACTTTGCAATTCAATTTTATAACTAAAATTTATTATTAGAAAATTGGTTTCCCTCTCTATCAAATTTTTTTTAATTATAATGTTCTACTTTTTAATTTGTGTTATGTATTTAATTACAACAGAATTTTCGATTCAACTTTTTATGTTACTATAAAATATTTCAAATTATACTATATGAATAAATTATCTCGATTAACGTTAATTTTAGTAAACCAAATTGATTTTACATTCTTATATAACAGTCTCGGCAGCGTGGCCAGAAAACAGACGATATGGGCTATTTCATCTATTGTCGTAAATACCATAGTCGTAAATACCACGCGTTGATCCGCGTGTCCAAATTTAACTGTAGATGTCATATGTCATACTATACGCAAAAAGAGCGCGCGCGTCAGACTAATTTCCCCGCCTCGCTTGTTCCGAATGCGATAAACTTCTTCGAACAATACTCGCTAATGATTCTATTTTAGTTCTGCAACGCGCAAAAATTAATTTCAAACATTTAATAGTTGCCAGTTTATATTTCGCATCAAATACTACAACGTTAATTGCTAAAATTTGTTTATTTAAGTAATAAATTTTTTAATCCCACAAAAATAAATATAAAAATCGACGGAGGGAATATCGAGCACACAAAAAAAAATGTAATATTAAAAAACTTGTTAACAAAAGAAATTTGTTAAAAATTTAGCATAACTAATTGTTTAAAAAAACTAACTTTATTTAATATCCGGTTAAACATACATCTACGTGAAAACTTTGTATATATTAGTGTCTACAGATAAAATTTTATTCGTACAATAAAATCTAGTACCTACGAAACGCTTAATTGGCAATTACATCGAAGAGAATCTATATTGTCCATTTACCATTACGTTGAATTCGAAAAAAAAAAAAAACCATTTAAACCGATTTAATTTAATTTGCACGAGAAAAAAATAACGTGTTCTTTTAGCCTTCGATTTTCTCACGCTATGTCCATATCTGCAAATGTTAATTTTCAACGCGCATATTCGCGCGTGAAAAACAATGGGAGACATGCAAAAAAACCTTGACACGTACTTATCGCGGAGGTTAACGATGCTAAAATGTAGTTTGAGCCTAAAGTGAAACTTCCTTCCATTTTACACGCGCACAACCTAACGATCACGCTCCCAGTCCACACGGACATTGATATTACATCATTGGGAGCAACACGAACAGCGATTTCTGACCAGCGGCTCTTGTTTCGATCAGACAACGGTTAAAAGCAGCGAAATATTATGAAACCATGATCGAAAATCACAATCTATTGTTCGGCGCGATAGAAATTATTCATTCTCGCTCGAGGCGAAAAAAATTCAGTTCAAGAACAATTGCATGCTTACAACAAAAGCAGCTGGGCATGAATAAAATTTTGTTTATGATGGACAATTAAAACATGCGTGACGCATATCAAATATAACATCATGCACTTATTATTATTTTGAAAACAGTGTTGCTACTTATTTAAAATATAATAGTTTTGGGCGTCGTACAAAACAGGTAAAATTGCGAGGTTTTGTCGCGTATTGCAATACTAAATTCATGTCTCAATGTAATATAACTTTCATTTTAAAAATCACTGTAAATTTTTTAAAAAAATCTTAATAATAAACTGGAATATATTAACACTGTTTAGTTGAATCGACCGCATCGCATATATGCTTATTATAGCTTCAAGCGGGAATGTGTTCTTTGTTCACAGAGAGGTCGAGAGCGTCTCTTCAATGTTATCTTGCAAGCAAAAATTAACCGTTATTTTCAAGATCTTTCGTTATAAAATTTTAATCGTGTAAAATTTTCCGGAGCATATTGATGTACATATAGAAAAATATTTCGAAAATATTTTTGATTAATAATGTAGAATAAGAATACTAATTGCAAAAGTTACAATTATAAGAGTTTAACGAAACAATGTTTACATTCATTTTATTTTGGCAATAATACCGTCTTGCAATATTCAAATCAATCACTAGTGAAAAGATATGTAAAATAGAATGCATTTTTAAAAAATTTCAAGATTTCTCGCACACGCGACACTCGATGCATGCAAAATGTTTCGCATGCCTTCGCGTAATAAGATCCTATTAAACAAGTTTGATTTGAGTACACGTGAAGCGAATAATATTATGCTGAAAAAAGGAAAAAGGGACACATTTACTTTATATGCATATAAGCAACGTAAAAATTAGAATATCATAAACTTTAGAAAGCGAGTTAAAATTAACAACAAAATTAATCAAGAATTAAACAAAAATTAAGTACAATTTAAAGTACATTTTTACTAAATAAAAGAATTTTTTACAGAAGTATATATATTGTAAAATGATAAAAATTGCAGAAGACACCTATTTAATTTTTACGGAAAGATAATGACAAAGAGTAATACTTTTCTTTGTCAAGAAAATTAAACAGAAACATGGATGAAATGCGTCCGCACATTTTATACGTGCACCGCAAGCGAATATCAAACATAATACGAGATCTTGGATAGCCAAAGAAAAAAGATACTCCTAATGCGTAAGTAAATACGTGATGTGAATATCGTTCACAAGACGACATTCGCGGCACCAAGCATGTAAATAAAAAAAAGAAATATCCATTTTTAAAGTCGTCAAATCACGAATAATATTTTCAGTTTGCTAATATATAGCATTATACACAAAAATTATTAGATACATTAATAAAATTTAAAAACAAATTGAAAGATGGAGAGAGAAAGACATGCTATTTATCTATAGTTATATTTAATTTTGGAAAATATCCAAAAACAAATGTCAGATAGATCCGCTTTATATTTATTTAAAAATCATGAGAATAATACTCAAGATATTTAAACGCATGTTAATTCAGAACGTACTGACAATGAGTAATATTACGACACTCTGAAGAGAAAGATGATTTTACGATATACGTATTTATTTCTCTCGTATAGCGTTATTATTTTATAAAAATAATTTTATCATATAATTTGTGTTTCTGTCAGAAAAATGCAATGTATATAGAAAATATTGCCGCTCTATGAAGAAATAACCCCTTTGAATCTCGTATCTGTGCTTTTATAAGGAGCACTGAAGAAAGGTTAAACGAAGATGTCGTTCAAAGTAAAGTATCGATAGACTGGCTTGAAATAACTAGATCTGACCTATATTCTGAAATATGCACTGACAAAAAAAAACAACTACACACATGAAACATTGTACGAGGAAATATAGGCGACAATTCCAACGCGACGCATATATATCTCTCCCAAAAACTGCATGTCGGCATATCTATACGAAAGCAATACAGTGAGTTGTATGAAAATTGATCAAACGTGGAGCATCACCAACACGAAAGCTAACATTCGAACGTGCCACATCGGAGAACAATTGACACTTGACCCACAAAACAATTTTTCACGCAATAACGGTACCGGTACTGCGTATGTATTCTCTGTCTATCCACAATACACAAGTACTATTAAATTACATATCATCTAGTTATATTATCTCGCGACAGCCCTCTTCGTGTCAAGCAAACTATCAATTTAAATTTTATAAAATATATGGGCATCGAATTGGATAGCCAAATCATTAGGAAAAAAGAGTTAGCTGTTTTTTTATTATTTACATATCATATATCAGGCATCAACACAATCTTTGTAATAATAACGTAACGCATGTTGTCGCATATATAAATTTTTGTCAAAGGTAAAATTTTGTCAAACTCTGGGATATATTTTTTTCGATACAGAATATAAGTCTCCTTATTACATCGTGCAAATACGCATCAAGATACAATGATTTATTTTCATAGCCAAGTCGATGCAAAATCTGCTATCCGGGCGTATGATAATATATCATCTTGACTTTAATCCAGTTTAATACTATGGGCAATTTCAATCGGGTTATATTCAAATCGGTCGCAGGTAATGTGAGGATAAATCAAATCACTGATCGGTATATTCCACCTGATTCGCGACTGTGTAAAACCGCCAACAAACCTGTATCTATCCAGCGTGTAAAAAAAGTAAGAGATATATGTAGCTACCGGCTACACTGCGTGACGCAACGTAATGTTGTGAGAAAGCGCGATACCAACACACGCACCTCGAGAGTGGCGCGTAAAGGTAAACACGTGGTCGATTCTATCGGCGAAATAGAAAGGCGCTGCGAAAGCGACGAGACACGCATTCTCAAATTATTGTACTTTGTGTTGTAAGGTATAACACACGCAACATTTATCGCAGCCAACAAAACTAATCGATTACACTTGCAACTAGCCAACTGTTGTCTGTCTCATACAAAGCGAAAGAGAATTATTTTATTGGCGTGAAAGTTAAAAAAGGCAAAAAATTCAATAAAAAATGAAAACTGTGTATGACAATATTTTGCATATCTTTAATGAAAAAAAAAATATAACAAAAAATATACTAAATCATTTTCCAAGCGGCGAACACGACGTAAAACCAAGTTACTCGAAAGACGTTGAAGACGAAATGAAAGAATAAACAAAACTGGCAACCCGCCGCGTGTTATGTATCGTTCAACGCAAATATTTCTCTTCACCGCGCGACTTTATTTACTCTTCTAAGGTTGTAAAGAAATTCGCGATCTGCTAGATGTCGGGTTTTCGGCGCGCGATATCGATCGGCGTTGAATTTTCCAGATGGTTCGACCGTTAGGTGAGATACGAAGAGATACGACACAGGCAATCGAAAATACCGCATTCTTTTCCCTCGATCCTCGACCCGAGGACGGTCGGTAAATTACAGTTTCGAGCAGTCCTTCTCCTGGTAAAACCAACACAGCGCGACCAAACGTTGTACACGGCCTACCGAGGACGAGAAAGAAAAAGGTCAGCTTCACATTGTGAGCGAAATTCAATCCTCTACCGACGGCTGTGCGAACAAAGAAGAGGTCTGCCTTTCGTGCGAGCGGCGCGGGGGACCGTTCGTCGGCTTCGGGTCCGGAAAAGCCGGTATTCTCCGCTTCGTTTTATAGAGCGTCTACCTGCGTGCTCTCTCTCGAGAGAGAACATTATATATATATATATATATATATATATGGAATATCGTATACAAAAATAACATGCATAGCCCCAACAAGAGCTACTCGTTGCATGTGCGCACGCGTTCTGTTACCTCCGCTCAAATAAAAATTTTGGAACACCTGCGGTTTTGTTATTTTAAATATAATGATAATAAAGAGAAAGAGAGAGATACAAAAAAAATGCGGAAACTTCTGGATATATGTTGGAAGAGAAAGTGGAATATTAACCTCGTTTATACTTATGATTTTATATATACACATCGTGTCTCTCTTTTTCTTTGCATTTCCTTGCTTTCTTTATATATATGTATTAGTCAATTAAATATATGTGAGTATAAAATTATAATTTAGTATCAAGTTTTATTTTAAGTAGTAACGATTTACGAAAGCTCTCATTATATTACAAATCGTTTTATCTGTAATATAATATATTACAGAAATAATTAAATGCATATTTAATTTGTTATATTTTAATTTTCTTTTCTTAGGAAGAGAATCAAATTTATTTAATTAATGATTTTCTATTATATTATTGCCAATATATTATTGCACGATTCTCGACACGCAAGGAATTTATATTAATTTGTATATGTGTGTGTCGGCGCATATACATCTCGTTTTAAAGTACGCCAATAAAAAATTTTCAAAATTTTTATCTGCTTATGAAACAATATTCCATTCTTTGAAATTCCACGATACCTTTACAAACCAACTAATCATCCTTAAAATCCTGTGAATAAAGACTAATTTCAACTTCAAAGCGAATGACACTGCAATATTTTCTCACGAAAAAACATATCCATAATGGTATGCCATCTGTTGAAGAAACCGTATTTTTAGCTATTTTGCAACAACTGTCATTGGTTTTCTCGCCGAAAAATATTACAGCGTCACCATTTACACCTCGGCTAATCCCGCTAAAAATCTTAGAACGTTATTTACCGCGGAATATTATTTATTCAATTATCGTATATTAGCAGCAGCGAGAGACACGCGGCTATTTAACTTTCACTGGCTAACGCGACGCGCAGCGTCAAACGGCAGAGCGTCTCTCTCGCCGTCGAATCGGAGAGCATTTTCTCGATTTCACGTTCATTTTCGCTAATACAAGAGCCATGCGCCGTCGACGATCAAGGCGTCCCTCCGTCCGCGTTGCTCCGAAAACGAGCTAGCCAGTAGAATAACGCTGTCTCGCTTTTTCCCACGCTCCCTCATCTCCTTTCCCTTTCTCTTCATATATATATCTCTTTCTTTATCTCTCTCTTTCTTTCATCGGTTTGTCTCTTTCGCCGTTCGTTTACAGCACCAAGCCGAACATAACCTACAATATTGTAATTTCGGCTACGGAGGAACAAAGATTCACGCTGGAAAAGAGACAACGAACGGAGCCAGCGATGCTCAAGGACATTTACCGCGTCGGACCGCTTTCACGCGATTTTGTGCGCCCCGTCCGCGTTGGTGCGACGAAGAAGCAACGAGAATCGAATGGAAAGAGAAAAAAAAGGACGCGAAGGCTCCGGTGGAATAGACACGAACGGCGGATCGATGAAAGTCGTGCTAAGCACGACGTATCGTGCCGATTCAAAAAAAGTCACATGTTTAAAGCTATACGTGAAAAAAAAAAGAGCTACAAAATGTATACTACTACTAATTATTTGTTAGTTTCAACGTAAGTCCAAATAAGAGAGAACAGAATTAAATGATCGCATTATGGGAAGATTGACGCGTGAATGCGAACGGATTCGAGTGTTATTTCAGAATACAATCGTTCGTCTCACGATCACTTTGATAAAGGGCATTCTTCCCGCCACTCTGTCCGATTGTTTCGCGAATGAATCGCGCCGACGGATAGAGCGTGGTCCGTCGACCCGGCGCCTCCTATCGAACCGACCCGTTCTCGAGAGCTTTTCCTCGTCGCGAACGAGACAGGGGCGTAAGAATGTACAGCGGTACGTTCGCTTATTTTCATCGAGCATCGAGCGGAAAACGAGAGCTCGAAGGAAAGAGAGACGAGCTCGTACGCGTACAGCGCGTACAGCGCGTACAGCTACGTTCATTTTCGTCGGTCATAAAATAGTAACGGAACACTTACAGGGTAGTACATCCCTTGCGGAGGAAGGAAAAACGCCCCAGAGCCCCACAGTTTGAGGCCGTTTTGCTCCACCGTTGTGCAAGAAAACAAATCCGTCACTCCGTACCGCCGCCTCCCCCACCTCCGCCTCCACCGCCGCCTCTCTTCTACGCTGCCTGCTTATGCTCTTCCTCTCTACGGGCACACTCCTATCTCTTCTCCTTTCCGCGTTTAGGCACACTACTATGACGCGTTGTTCGTCGCGACGCCTCGTCCCTCCGTCGCGGAGATGTCGAGGGCACAAAAAAAAAACGAGATCGACACGACCAACGACGCACGTCCGCCTCCTAGAATCCCGCACTCACCGAAACGAGGTAGAAGATACACACGCGATAATACATACACGCACGCGCGCGCACCAATGGACCCACGCACCGGAATTAGCAGCGCACGAATCGTTGGAGCTTTAATGCTGCTGAAACGAGAATGGAACGGTGGCGTTGTACTGGATACGCCCGCCCGCTGTTTTTCTGTCACCCTCTCTTTCTCTCTCTCTCTTTCTCACAGCGATGCTTCCCGTCCACGATATCGCTTTCTTCTCGCGATCGTTCCGCGTTTTTGTCTCTGTCTATCGAGTTTTTGCGACTCTCTATCTCCACGACCGTCAC
Source organism: Formica exsecta (assembly GCF_003651465.1). Taxonomy (NCBI): domain Eukaryota; kingdom Metazoa; phylum Arthropoda; class Insecta; order Hymenoptera; family Formicidae; genus Formica; species Formica exsecta. The sequence goes on along the minus strand of NW_021849297.1, from coordinate 3,826,046 downwards.
TGTACGTGGTCCCGACGTGACTAACAACGATCCCGCTATCAACCGGCGCCATTGACCACTAGCGACGCCACCAGACACGCCGATCTCAGCGCCGCCGCGCGGTCGCCCTCGCGTACTACTGCGAGACTCGAGCTCGATCTCGATGTGGAGCGCACGTATGTGTGCATCTATATATGTATGCATACGCGCGGTTAATCAAAGCCCGGTGAGACTGTGCGACGCGATTGACTCAGGATTTACACTTGACGTTTCGGCAAACACATCCTCTTATTTATACATGCGCGCGTATACCGACGTCTTTATTCACTAAGATACGACTACTGTCTTGTTAAAAGCATTTTGTCACCACATTCAAGACTCTATCTATGTACTGTGTATATATGCTTTTGTGTACGTGTATATTTATGATTTTTTTTTTTTTCAATAAAATAATCTTACTTGAGAAATAAAATTAGTCGTGTGTGTGTGTGAGTGTTTTCTAAAATATCTTTTCTCTTTTCTGTAAAAAGATATGTTGTGGGATTTTTTTTCATACATTGAGAAAAAGGATAAACTATAATTGTATAATAAAAAAGATTATAGTTGAGGTTTCTATTTTTATAATTATTACTATTATAATGTGTGTGTGTTGATAATAATAACGTATATGTTAGTAATAATAATATTAAATATAATTGCCGCCAAAAATAACTATAATTTATGATAACTATAATAATTTTTTTCTTTCAGTATATACTTTCTTATATATTATAATTTACGCGATTTTATGTAATTATATATATTTCGTATTATTTAGCTTCAATACTTCTTTGCAGCAAAAAGTAAGAATGTTTAGATCTTTCTTTAACGCGCGAAATCAATCTAAAATTGTTCGAAAGAAAGACGTTCGTAGATACGGGAAGAGATAATCGGTTTCTCGCTTGCTTTCACAATTTTCTTGAAGCGAAGCAATTACACAGAATTGCGAAATTGTTCATCGCTCGTTATTCGTGCTTCGCACTCACGCATCGCGTGCTCATTATTGTTTCTTATTGCCCTATTCGTATAAACGATACTTTTTCCCATCGTCTTTCCCGATAAGCACGCTTGCAATATGTCCTCTTCGCTAATTCCATGATTTTAATCAATATGCTGTGAAACATTTCAACGTAAGAAATACTGCATCGATTGAATAATCCGTATTTTGCGCAAGTATGCATATCATCTTAATAAGATTCCACGCGTATAATCTCTATGGATTATCTATCTAATAGAATTTCAAAATTTTATCAACTCTCCTAGCGATTTAAACTTTGTAGAAGAGATATTTATCTCTCCGCTCCCACAAGACTATCAAAGATAATTAATTACATATCCGACGTATGTGTGTCTAGCTGTATTACGTGATTTTTAGACTTTTTAGAAAATAATTTTACTTTATACATACATGAATTATTACTTGACAATTCTTTCGGTTAATTTTAAAGAGAAGATTGCAATATATTTTTTTCTTTTTTTATATAATAAATCATCAAAAGCCATACATGTGTAAAAAAAAAAAAAACAGCAAAAATTACGAAATATTGTATCGTATTTGTTCAAGAGCTATTAACTCTTTGGGTAGACTAGTTGTACGTGCTTCCGAGCTTCCGAGTGATAAGTTATCGATCGCGGTCTGTAATTATGACGGCGCTGACAAGCCCGAGTTACATCGTCGTCTAGAGCGGTAGACTACTATTTCAGTCTCGTCGCGCGTTCGCCGCATTCGTCCGGTTCGATAAAGTCAACGAAAGTTCGTGCAAGTGGAACCGACTGACGAGCGAGAGCGCGCGGCAAAAGTTCGGCGGAAGAGCTGTCGGGGAGGAAGTTGCGGGAGACACAACGAAATCCCGTTCAATTTATCCCCCTGGAACGTGGCCAGGGATAGGAGTCCGCGCCATGGAGGGACGAATAATGTGAAAGGCGCGATATCGCGATGGTCCAGTCGCCGGCAATTACAATTTATAACCCTTGCGAACGGGATGGAACGCGGGATTTTTCTCGCCCAAATGTGGCGCATCCGTTATTATCAACACAAATCCGCAAAACCTCGTAATACTGACAAATAGACACGCGCTGCCGAAACTTGTTTAAAGAGCCCTCCCAGCTCCCAGTTCGTTATAGTTTATCGCGAATCGATCTACCTCGTTATTCTGCGTTAACACTTTCTCCGATAACGAGCGATGACGAAGGAATAAGGGAAAGTATAAACGATAAACCGCAAACGAATCGTCTGCCGAGTAGTTGTGTACGCAAGAAGTAGGAAGTATTTCGCCGTTTATGGATCGCCTCGCATATATATATATATATATATATAGCGAGCTATATATATATATATACATACATACACTACCGACAATCAACCTGCGGGGTGATTCTCTCTCACGGGGGACGCAACCCCTCTTCAGATCACCATAGAAACCAAGAGATGGGACGAGAGGGTGCAAAAGCTATAGTGCTTAGAATAACGCGGCAGAACGCCCTCCAGATGGAAAGGGATCTCGATGTACCTTCTCGTCGACGTGATAGCTAGCGACGGTGGAAATATAGAGATATCCTCATCCACGGGATATATTCACGGCGCATTTACCATGGATGACTATAAAACATATCGCGCGCACGATATCTAAGGAAATATCAAATAAATGCAGTTCACCATAACGTCGAGTGATAAGCCACGACTGAAGTTCATGCTTTCTCAGGAAGGAGATGTATATAAAAAGAGATCGATAAAAGTTCGCAGATGTTATGAGAGGAAAAAATTACGAAAAACTTCACGGATGTTGGTTATTCTCGTACATTTTCAAACAGGACTATAAATAGAAAATCATCTTTCTCTCTCTCTCTCTTTTTCTCTACGCGACTTGGCTTTGAATCGATATAATAAATTATTCTCTGGTTACGCCATTTGACTAATTATCGTTATCTTTGTGCCTTATAAGGGGACAATTATTTAGACATGTATAATCAACCAAAAGTCTGATCGTCCGAGTTTCAATCAATCGAGATCCTTTTCAAAGTATATACATGCACTTTTCATGTTTACGTTTCCTCGAAGAGCAGCGCACGCGATATCGAATCGGGTGTCGTAAAATCCATTTCTTTTTTCTCTCCCGCGAACTCGGCTGCTGCTGCTGCAGTTTCAAGTGCACTCGGGATGGCCGCGCGCGCGCGCGCGCGTATTTTTAGAACCCTCCACGCGTGGACGTGCGTTTTGCAGCTGGAACGCACATGCGCGCACACCCGACGACGCCATTCAGAGTCCTGGTATGCCGGCACCTTCTATCTCTCGTCGGCGGTTTACACGGTCCTGACACTATAAATGTTTCACGTCCGACCTCACGGACGAAAACGCGGGGCGACGAGAGAAGGGTCCCCGAGGGAGGAGAAAGAGAGAGGGCGGGCGGATTGGACGGAGGAAAGATCGAGAAGGATAAATTTATCGGATCTTGAGGGGAGGGAATGAAAAGGGCGAGCGACAAAGTATCGCGCGGGATGCAGGAGCAAGGCATTATGAATATATGGGCCGGGGGATCCACGCTCTCGCTCGTTATATCGGGGGCAAAACGCGGCATTAGTTGCCGGAGATAATTATCTGCGCGATGATAATATAATATAGACGACACGAACAGTGTCGCATCTAACGATTAACATAATAGAAATTCTGACGGTGGGACCGTGCGCGATGAATCGCGAATGAATCTAATAATTAAATGACACTGCATCTAATGAATATTTGATTAACGGCCTAGTTATACAATCTACAGCTTATATAAATGTATCAATGATATATTATTACTGTTATCCAATTATTATACGTTATTAAATATTAACGACAATTTTACTTTCGTCCGATAACATTAATTTCAAATATGAATCTCTCGTAAATAAATTATATTTCTTATTAGGCCCCAAACACACAAATATCTATCACAATTATATAATCAGATTTTGATGTCAATAAAAAACGTGTGAGTCTCCTAAATTAAAATTAAAATTAAGATCACAAGAAAAAAAATTAAGTACAATAAGCTATGCGAAATCGACAAAATGAAATAAAATATTGCAAAAAAGAAGAAGACGACAAATACGCTGTAAAAAATCGTACAAGCATATTTTTTAATGAAAAATCCAGTACCTACATGCTCGATTTGACTATAAAATATTTTCTTAGAAAGAGGAAACGAAGAACGAGTCGCATACCGGTCGTTATATCGCGACGATGACATCCCAGTTTATAGGTCATCTTCGATTTTCCAACACTTTTCCCTTTTTTTTTACGATACATCGGATCCTTGCCGCGGATTTCGAAGGCCGGAGTCCTATAAGCCAGTACTAAGCGACAGAAGAGTGACACGAAGAGGATCCGATCGGGTAAAAAAGTACGATGAATCGCTCGTCGCTCGGGATTTCGCGAGGATCGTTCCAAGTCTTCGTCCGGATTTATCCTTTCTATATCCCTTAATTCCAACGAAGGACGATTCCTTTAAGCATCGATATCACCCTTCTAATGGAGGAAAATAAAAGAACATCTTGCCGTTTATAGAGGGAAAGATGCCGTTCTATCCGAGTCATTATCGATTTCAAAGAGCCCAGATTCAGCTTTCGAAAATAGACAAGTCTGTTATCAAAAGTAAAAAAAAAAATCGCACGAGTTAATCGAATAAATCGAAATGTTCGCAATATACTTTTGTATCAGCGATGAAGTTCGCTTTTAAAGAAACATCTCCGAAGCAGATTGAAGCTGCAAAGACAAATCGCTGACTAATACACGAGCACGTTTATAGATTCCACATCGTTTAGATTTATCGTCCAATTTATATTATTCGATATTACGGGAGAGAGCAGTATCATTTTCCTAAGAATCGACCTTACATCCTGTGTACCTTCTTCTTTGCTAACTGCCTACACTCGACTCGAGGGAGAATCTCAAAGAGGCGTTTCCATGACGACTACGAGAGCGTACGGCGTTGAGAACCTACCGGCGAACGTAGTGACTCTTACTAACATCGCGATAATCTCGCTTGACACGTGGAAAGCGGATTTAAAAACTTCCGTCCTATTAGGATTGTGCGATGTGAATTGGAAAAAAAAAAAAAACAACCGGAATCTACTTTTATGTCAGCTATCCCGTGGAATTTAATTTTCTACATTGTGTCTCGTCCCATTACAATAGAAGCGTGTTACGCAACATGCAAGTGACATTTATCATAAACTGAGATAAACAAGTTCAAAGCTTCTATAATGAGAAATGTCACTGCCGTATTGCGTAACATGATTCAACCGATGCCACCGCACTGTACGCGAATTTGCTCGTCCGATCAATAACGCAGCCGACCGACAAACTGTTGGCTAGCCTCTAATCGATATTGATCAACAACGATAATGAACTATCACTAATCGATGTGTATCCTCTGTCGCGCTCATGTGCGCGCGAAAAAAATTGCAAAATTAATTTACGAAATAATTACGCGAATTTAAATAGACAGTTGGAGTACGATCTGTATTATTTCCAATATTTGCGTCCAAGTACAAGACTTTACGAGACATAAAATTCCAAACTACCCGTTATTCGCAAATCCTTTTTTAGAGGCTCTCAAAAATATTACTCTCGCCCGTTAACGATTCAGCCGTCATCGTCCACGTGTTGTCGACGCGGATGTTTTTTTAAAAGATTGATCATGTAATTACGGCGAAAGAGTTTTTCTTTCTTAATGGGCCGTTACTTTAATAGATGCGCGCTATTACGATTTTAAAAGCTCTTTGAAGGCTCGTAAACGTCTTGAGATTTCAATCCGCGATCGTCGGCGGCAGGTATTTCAAGCAAAAGAATGCCGTCCACTAATCGCCAATAATTAAAGCAATTTTTAATAGAAACTATATTACAATCATTCGGCGGAATATTTCCAAAGAAAAACATAGAAGATTTTGTGTTCCTTCTCTCTCTTTCTTTTTCACAAGAGTGCCCCAAATATATTTTAGATTCTCGGAAATATATTTCCGAGAATCTAAAGTTAGGCTCGTCGAAAAGTACTGTCACGCGGATACCATGTTTCACACCTGTAATATCTTATCCGCGTGTCAGTGATGCAGCGAGCGAAGAGTGCCAAGGTTGCAACAGTGCGAATAATTAATTTTCGGTAAGAATACTAAAATCCGCGTTCGATGAGATACGGCTCTTTATTTAACTCAAATTTCCACGCGACTCAAGAGAGTAAAACGGAAATGCAAAATACAATATATGCATTAATATTACCAATGCGGAATAAATTATCATGACGTTGAGAAAATTGCAATTTAATCTTTTTATTTTTTTTAAAATCTCGAGTTTCTTTTATAACATCCATAATAAAAAAAAAAAAAGATTAAGTGAAATGTATGTATGTATCGCATGATAGAGTTCATTCACACTTTTCTGTTTGAACAGCTGTATCGGTAAAAACTACGCTCTCTGAATTCTCACAAAACATGCTTAAATGCCTGCTTAAGCCTTTTTAAGTTTTTCAAAGTTAGTTTACGTGATTTTATAACTGCTTCCGATATATCATGACGACCTTAAGGCTGCATACACAGCGGCCGGATTAACGAGGACAGCTCGACAAGTAGCGAGCACGCGATGCACGCCACGAACGTTTTATCTCGCGCAAGGGGCGGACACGCTCGCGTTCTTTTTCCTCTTAAAACACATATTGTGTGGTAAAATATAGTAGCGCGTTCGAGAAAGCGTGCAGCTTTTGTTCGTAGTGTAGAGTTCGAAATGTCATGATAATTTCGTGGGTAAAACGAGTTGTGCGCTCTTGTGATAAAGGGCGTCGAAAAAAAAAAAAAAAAACTTATTAAATGTACAGAAAATATTTTCTTTCGCGTGTGTAATACTTTATATAATTTTAACCAGATTAAATTAGATTAGGTAACAAAGTATACAATTATAACACGGTAAGGTAGTAGAAATCGGGCAAATGGCACGTTTGTCATGCTTAAGAGTACCAACGAACCATAAAGTTTCTCTAAGCTCACCGCTAATTATATGAGAATGCTTTAATCCTCTTAAAAAAGCTGTTTAATATAGAATAAACTAACAAAAATAAAGAAAAATTGTTTGTGTTAAAATGCACGAACTAATTTTGTCGAAGGAATTTTCTTTGATGTTTTCTTTTCGTAATTTTTATTATATTTTTCAGATAATATAACAGGCACGCTACGTAAAAGTTATTCGCTTGACTATGAATAGCGAGTAACGCGAGTGTAATTTTTTGCAAATCGCGAGGCAAGTGCAATGACGCTTTGATGAATTGACTTTTCCGTTAAGGTCGAATGTTTCTTAGACGCAGCTGCAAAATAAAATCCATGAAGCAGCGGTAAAAAGAGCTGCGCGGAAATTCCGAGCTGTCTACGTTCCGAAGAGAAAGTCGGAGATAACAAAAGTAACAAATTTATCTGAACCAGCTTCGAATCGAGAATTTCGGCGAAACTTTTTTGTCGAAAAAGATAATTATTATTGAATTAAAAAAAAAAGTTATATGACGATTGAAATATTTCATGTATATATATTCTTTTTATATATTCTTTTCGATTTTGCAATTTTATTCTTAAATTAGAATGCAACTTTATTCGAATTATACGTTCGTACTAAAAAGTTTGATTTAGAATTAATTTTAATTTCCGTTGGTAATCAAATCTTTTTATCCCTTAGAAACAGTTAATAAAATACGCCGAATAGATTACAGCTGACAGTAACTGACGTCTCGATAAGCTAAACATAAATCTTTCTAATCTTAGGTTATTATCTGCGTACCCCAAAATATATCTATGCTTTTTCTCTTTCTTTTTCTCTCTGTTAAAAGAGTTAAAATATTTTACAATTTATATAGGTTATAATTTATATTTATGAGTCACATTACGTTTAAAATAGCAAACCGTGGATAGAATAAAGCAAATTGGACGGATTTTTAATAATGACAAACCTATCCGGGACCCGCATTAACAGCGTGACCGACGCCATTAATTGAGGCAATATCCTTAAACTGTTAAGAATTACGCAAGTTCTTCTTTAATATGAATTTCTATACCTTTTTGAGACACAATATACCACGTTTTTTCCACTTTATTGCCATTTTTCTTTATTTTCTTCAATTATTTTGAAGACATTGTTGAAGGCATTTAACTGCAGATCCTAAGCCTTTTTTCCATTTGATTAACACATCTATTGCATCACAATATAAAGATTGTTAAAGATTGATAATTTATTAATTCGTCTGAATACTTGGCTCGCACCTTCCGTTATAAACATTTTCTCCAGATATATTTCTCAATTTTGTTTAAAGATCAATAATCAATCGGAATTCATGAAGGCTTCTCGTGCTTCTGATTCCCGATCTGCGTCGAAATTAAGGAGACATCTTAATATGCGCGTAAACACAGTCATGTTTAAACATATGCGCGCACATTGAATTTCTCTCGTGTACATGACGGAAAGGTAAAGTCCAAGAATTCACGTAAAGAGGATGTTCTTTCATGTCCCAAGTCAGAAACGAAGCGAGGAGAAAAGCGAAAGATATTTACATAAAGATTAAATTCATGGAGGTGTGTGTGTGATAGGTCTCGAGTTTCGATAAGCGCATAATTAACATGATACTAATTATCCCCACGTGCAGCCTTTCATATATCAAAGCAGATCGTGTGCTTCCTAGACATTTTTCTCGATAGATATGAATCTCTTTCCCCGACACGGATAGCATCCGTCTGATTCAACTTACAGGACAACATACAAAAATAGTCTTGATATATTATTTGTATCAATTTTGCAACATGATATATTATTTATACTATAAATTTTAATTTAGAAGTTCTCTTTAACAACATTGAAATTGATTCGATGAACGTATTTACAACCAGATTTAATTACGATGACATAATATTGACAATTCATGTATATAAAGATTTCATAGACAGATAAAAGTTCATTTTTTATTTAATTTAAAACTGATTTTAACTGATTTTAACGGTAATTTCATATCGCACCGAGTTATCAAGATGTTGAATATTAATTGACAAATTGAAATATTGAAAGATTTTAAAAGTTTATAATAAAAGCAACGAAAGTTGGAATGTTAAATTAATACATTTTAATCAATATTAACCTGCTATTGACACACGTTATAATTATAAAGCTAAATGTCGCACGCTATCACGCTACATAATTCAACGGTGTTATTATTGAACGAGAGGTAGAGAGGAAAATGCGCGCGTTGCGAGCTAGAGATTGTCCTGTAATCCCGCTTTCGCTGAACAAGCGAATTCGATTCTTTCGCTCTCTCGCGGGTTCTTTGATAAGAGTAATTATTTTCAGGCGGACGACGCGAGAGCGAGCGAATCCTGCGGGAACGCGAGAGCATCCCCCTTCGCCGGCGGAGAGAGGATCGGATTACAGGGCTGTATCCTGGCACGGATTCAATTTTCCAGCTAAATATACGCGCCGCGTATATTTGGCGAATCGGTCGGTTGTTTCAATCGTGAGCTTTACCACGCCTCGGCAACGCTATGGAGAGTTCCCGGGAGCTAAAATCAATTGCGCGCACCAGGAGGAGAGGACAATCGCAGGTCTAACCAAAAATAGACAAATCTCGATGAGGGAATCTCCGTCTTGCGCACGTAAATAAATCGATCGAAATGCGATGAGACAAGGCTCGCGCTTTTGTCTGAAAAATTCATCATCCGCTTTCGAGTAAATAAAATGAGAAACGCTTTCTAATAAAATTCAATTCGGAAATGTTAATACGTGATATTATATTCATAACAAGAGAATTCCGAGATAATACAAAAATAATAATCCGTTAATTACAGGCAGATAAAAATTCATTTAATTGTCATTATGAGATATTTAAGAATATTGTAAAAATATTAATGTCATCATTTGAAAATAAATATTACAAATGATTTCGATTTTTACAATAATGCCCAATATATTTGAAAATTACGATTTTTCGGAAAAGAGAATTTCAATCGCGATAATCGTGATAGGTTAAAGGCGTTTCAAAAGCATTCCGATAATAATAGATTACTTTTGTTGAATCATGGCAAACTATTTTCCTTAATTGAGTAAATGGAATTTTCCAACATTTCATATAAAGATAATCATATAAACTATTTCGCATAATATCAATCAATTCTGTTCAATGAATGCTATTTATGTAAGTCTATTCATAATAAATCTAATAAGTCTAAAGTCTAAAAAGATATTTAGCAGTAAATACTGCAATTATATTAAAAGTGAGAAATAGGAAAGTTCTCGAAACTCATTAACAAAATCGGCATTTATATATACATGTGTAGCTATGAATGTAGAAATCCAGATTCTTTGATAAATGTGGAGTTTCCAAATATCATTTTCAATAGAAAAAAATATAGTTTCTGTCATCTACCTATAAGTTTAAAAAATAGCTTCTAGATCAATTTTTCCCCAAGAGATAATACACATAATTATGCGTGCGTGCACACACGCTTTGCAACATTTAAAAAATTCTTTTCCCGAAATATTTATACAATTATTTTAGTCAGAATCAACCTGACATCTCTCTCTCGGACCTCGTTCTCTCTCAATTTCAGTCGATAACGCGGTCGCATTTTAGCCATGTATCATCATCTCGTAAACGCACAGCATTACAACAAATGCTCGTTCCACTGTGTGATTTCCATTTATTAGCATTCACAGTTTCCACGCGACTGAATATTCTCGAACAAATAAACGACCGCGTTGTTTCCAAAGGACTGCGATTTCCAGACCGGTTATCACGCTACATATATAATTGCTCCCCGTCCAACAATAAATTTCAATAAAGTCAATGTGTCGTCGGATCAGAGTTGACGTTATATGAGAATATCTGTTTTTGTTCATATCAATTATTTTGCAATTAATTGTATGATATGCGTTTCATCAGAACAGAGTCATCGGCAAACACGACGAAAGAGAGTATATACTGCATGTGCGATAGTCAAAGGGATACACAGGGAGCTGCGTTATCGAGATAGCATTTACCGACAAAGCTAGTATACATCGATCGAGTCGCGTGGCGTTTTCGAAATGAACGCCGGATGGCGTCGAGTGTCTATTAACTCGGCCCCTGTTGCTTTATAAAAAAAATTAGAATCGGAAATGAATTCTCCAAGCAAAAAGAATGATTGATATCGCACACAATTATTTTCAAATACACAGATAAAGACTATTTTGCGAGCTAACTTTGAACTCATCTGCGATAATAGATTAATATAACCAAAATTAAATAAAATTTTATTCCTTTTAAATTAGAACAATCAATTTCAATAAAATATCAAATTCGTATCCGATTTAATTTAATATCAAAAATAATCAATCAAATGTCGTATAAATACTTAATATGCATCCTCCGTTCTCCATTTTTCCCAAAATAATTCCAGATAACAATTAAGTTACAAAATTATGATACAAGATTAATTATCCAATAAATTTTTTATTACAGGTTAAAGACTCATTACTAATGTGTTCCATACCATCGATTTGCACACATTTATTCCATATGATATTTATTATCGCAAAATATCATATATTTACTTTGAATAAGATGTGAGACGAATTCTAGTATTGTACATCATTTAAATAACAAGTGTTTCGAGATCAGACGGATCATTTGGTTCGAATTCATAAAATTTTCTCATCTCATTCAAAACAAATAGCTTATACGAAAAATACGCATCAATGTGCTTCAAAAGATTGGTACAAGATCGATCATTAAAGCCTTTTCGGAACGAGCTATCGCTCGCCATAATTTTACGGTCGTATGCGATTCTGTATTTTATATAAAGTTCGCATAAGGTTTATTTTCGCGCAAACATCACGCTCCGAGTCGCGAGGGCAAAAAAGTACGGCGTTGCAAAAACGCGATAAAAAGCAATTTATGCCGCACATACCCAAATCTCTTGATTCAATTGCTCCCACTCATGATTCAGCTCATAACTGATCCTGATATTACGCAGACAGATGATCCTAGACATCTCAAAATCGAGTAATTTTCGGCCCGATGGGCCAAGACGATGTCGCGCTCTCCGCATCCTCGCGAACTATTAAAAAAACTTTCGAAATGATTTTTCGCGCGAGTTCGAAACGACGCGTCTGATGGCGCCATCTGATAGTACCGTTTGGTAACCGCGAGAGAAACTAGCAAAGCGTGATCGGTATTACAGAGCGACCGCCAGATGACTCGGGGCGATGTTTTTCACACCTTTTGAATCGCAATGAAAAATATCATTATACGGCGAGATTATTGAGTATTAAATTAAAGTGATGAATAAATATTTAAAATAAATTAAAGAAAAAGATAGAATTATCGTTAATTAAACAAGCGATGAAAAATATGCTCCATTATTGATTAAAACTTTTATTTTAAGAACACGGCTAGAAAAAGAACGTAGTTATTACAAGCATCATCTATTAATAAATATGTTATATAGTTCACAGTTAAATATAAATTATTGATCTTTGCATCGAGTATATTTTTTGCATCTTCTCTTCTTCTTCCCGCTCAGTGTTGTTCTCAGGGACGCTTTCTCTTAAGATACGTGTCAAATTTATAAGAAAAAGGGTACTGTTAAGCCCTCTGCTCAGATAATGTTAAGAATAATCTAAAATGTTCTACAAATTAATGAATCACAAATAAATAATAAAAAATTAATAAAAGACGATTATAATTAGCTTAAAAAATTTCTGGCATTAAACATATTATTGTAAGTAATGTACGTACACAAATATGTACTACATATGCCGTCGCTGGATTTCTCAACCAATGCGCTGCGCATGCGCGAGAAAGCGTCCCCGAGAACAACACTGTTCCCGCTTAATTTATACGAATTATGAAAAACAGGCTCCGTTTTACTTGAGTGTAAACCGACATAGACAACGAAGAGGGAAGAAAAAATCTGAATAAATGTTCATTCTCTTATATTTGTACATGCAGTGTAACACAATATACCGTAATTACATTTCCGATAAAACTCTGTTAATACCATCACCGAGCTCTGTAATTACTTTCTTAATTATGCTTAACCAGTACACCTTTATATTTTCAATAGCGTATCTCTGTAGTGTACGAAACGTCCGTTCTATTTACCGATTTTGCGCCCCAAACCCTCATGTAACGCGATATCGTAACGAGACAAGCTTTGTAGTACTTAAAGCACAGGATGCTCAATAAATCGTGATAATCGAAAAATCTGAATATTTATATTATCTCGAGTTTTATATAAAGATAATAAAAATTATTACTTCTATCAACTCATGTATCTTTTATTTATGGCAAAAATCAGATATCTCAACTTTAAGTAGACTTCCTTAAAAATTTCGATACAAAATTGGAAATTCGTTTACTGCAAAGTTTATTAAAACCCACAGTTTGTATCGTCATATTCGCATCGTCAATTCAGTCTTCAATAAACAGTGCGAAAAATCGAGCGGTTCGCCGCTCTTTAGCCAATAATAACGAGGACCGTTCTCCACTATCCATCAGTTATTAATTCAACCGGTTGTGTACCAGAAAAGCAAATACTTTTAAATTATTCATAATCCCCACAGCAGTCGTGAAAAGCGTAATGGATCTCGGTGAATAAAAGCTCTTACGGTCCCGTTGATTCTTCATCGGAACACATCGGGGAACACCTGCGAGTGCTTGCTGCAAATTAAAATCATGCGAGAGAGGACCGGAATCATTGCCGACGCGTAAATGCAACCTCGGAATTTCTCCATTACGGAGATTTCCGGAATCCGTAACATACGACAGACGTGTTCCCGTATGCAATTATGCGTTCTATTTCCGAACCAAATGCTACGTGTTTATATTCGATTAACGATTTTAAAAATCGTGATTATTATTGTATGTGTATGTGTGTGTATATATAGTATTCAGATTCATATATTTTAAGGATAAATAATCTAAATTATTTATAAAATATATACTTGCTTTTGTGTTTAGCTACCATAAAAGAAAGGTATTGGTACGTTTAAACAATTTAAAACCATTGTAATATTCCTGAAAATGCAGCTTATTTCTTCGGGATAACGTTACATTCAATTAATAAGTACATTAATTATTGTCGCATATAACTGACGTACGTAATGCGACGCCCACGATATTCGTACATATCGCTTTGTGCGAAAATTTCAATTTTCGTTTATGAAAAGGAAGCCGCTTCACGACGCACCGACGACAAATATAGAATAGAGAGACGACGTTCCTGTGCGCGTTTCCTGTAACTGACATTCCGTCTCCTTCGCCAAAGGGCTAATTTGCAAGGCAAGAAATTTCATTAACGTGAGCGCAAAGGCGGTAACTGCAAGCCTAATATTATGTAATATGGTTCTCTTTAATCGCCTGTTTAATTTAGTGTACAACATTTAATTACTTGTTTGCTGTACCCATAAAAGGCTTTCGCTATATCTCAAAATTTTTCGAGATTTTCTACCTACCGTTCCGGTTGATGTAATCCTCGAAATGGACACGCGGAATAATACAACTCTGTTCTCCAGATAATACGTTTCACCTTCGAGTGATTGTACATACATTCACGATCCGTTTTTGAGGTTTCATTGTGTACGTATAATTTACATTGATGATACCGTTATGTAATAAATTCTATGAGGATTGATTCATGTTCATAATTAACGTAACGCATCGCAGCTTTGTACAGGCGACATAATCACGTAATGATACGAATGGAATCCTAATTATAGCGATATCAAATGAGCGAACGTACGAGAAACGGGTTAATGCATGAAAAAGTATTTTATTCACGAAACAGCGATGTTTCATTTTAATTATTCTCGATGCAACTGTTTATCCCGGAATTAAGTTAAACACATAATTCGTAATCATAAAATATTTTTATTGTAAAAAAAAATTCCCACGCTATTTGAAAAATGTATTTGCTCAAGCATATATTTTTCGTTTTTATTCTCTATTCTTTTTCCGCTCGATATTCGTATACATCTCTGCAAGAGATTATTAAAATAATTTACCGTTAAAAGGAAAATTTTCCCCTGTAAGATTATTAAAACATTTCCGGTTGATGCAATCCCTTCCGCATTTCCGGGATGCGCATGTGGGGATTTTCGTCGAGCACTTTGCGCTTTCCCGTGACTGGCTTTTCACGCGACTTGTCCTCTTTTCTCACACACAGATACATATGCGCGCACACATGTACTTCACTCTGTATCTTTTTTCTTCTTGCTATCTCTCTCTTTCTCTCTTTCTCTTACGTTCGCGAGAATACCCCGGATATCCTCAATTCTAATTCAATCGCACGATTTTCTCCCAGGAAATCTCTCCCTTCGAAATGGCTTTGCCCAATATCCCCTCCTCACCTCACGATCTCGCGAATCTCTCTCTCGTACTTGCCATCTCGTGCCGCGGGTGCGTTTTCAATTCCGACCTCAGGGCTGTATTCGTCGGACCTGCTGCTGGGCGATAAGATTTAGGACGTCTCGACGAGAAAGGAAACGGACTGGGGAAGGGAGAGGGGGCTGTGGAGTTGGGTTCCCTCTGGTTTCGCAGAAATTTAGGAATTCATATAAAACGAGATTATAAAAGAGTTGAGTAAAAGCACAAACTTAATGCAACACGGTCGCGGGAGCTGCCGGAAACGCAGAATTTATTTTTCAACCTCGCCCGCACGCAATTATACTTCCTTACTACAAAAACTTCTGCTTTTATTGCAACGTTGTCACCTGCTATAATGTGCCCCTATTTCGTAAATTATAAGAGATTCTCGTAATATTTCCAAAATATAATAATATTTCGTACTATTAGAATTGTGAATATAACTAATAATTAATCGAATTTATATATTACACTAGCTGTGAAACACAAAAGTCGTTTATGAGTAATGTAGCATGTTTCTCTCATAAAAAGATGTCACCTTTTTTAATCCTATTCGCACTAAAAATCGCGAGAATCCAGCAGGATCTGCGTCTCATCTGCGAGAAGTACTCACGTTTGCGCTGCCACGTAGCTTTAAAAGTTATTTCTGTGAGTGCCTACTCCGTATGCTTCCTATGTCTACAGCACGAGATTCGCAGAATTTTTCACAAATCTCTCTTCACAATAATTCTGCATCCCGTATATTCGCATTAATAAAAATGTTATTTTAATAATAATAGAAATAATATAAATAAGTTTTTCATTATTTTTAATAAAAAAGAATTTTTTCCCAAATTAAATAAAAATTTAGAAAATATGTAAATTTTTACTTAATAAATATATTTCTATTTCGTGCAAGAGATTTTTATACCGCTTTAGAACGGAAGTCATATACATAATTAGTGTCAACCCTTTTATACTCAAACAAAGAGAAGAAGCCATTCGCCATGTAATATTGCTAACTTTTAACGTTCCTTTCTTTATTTTGCGAAGTTTGTACTATGCGTCCGCTAAATAGAAGTACGTAAAACTGAAACAACTTCAACAAGACAGTTCGCTCGACGAAAAGCTTTATTTCGAAATGCTCGCTTAATTTCCGACCTCAAATTCAACATAAAACGAAAAAATTAAATTTCTTTTATACAAAAAGTATCATCTAATTATAAATTCTTTATGATAAAAGCGGAAAAAATACGTAAAAAAACGTCCATCACTTTTTTTCATAAATTTTCGTTCCTTATATCTCGCCGCGTTTAATTCGACGATTTCAATGTGTGTTAATCAATATTTAATCTCCCTAATGCAAATCATAATTAATTATGTACGGGGGATTTTTACGGAGATTATATATTAAATTTATACACCCTATTAAGAGAGATTATAAAATGACGTAAAGTAATAATACATTGTTGTAAAAATGAAAATAGTACGGTGTAGCATAGAACTAATTCCATTTAATCGAATAAATATTTATGCAGTAAGTACTTGCTTTTTTCGTGCAATTTTGCGTTCGACTTGCACTTTGAAAAATTTTGTTTTTCCCCGCTCCGTCATAGAAAGAAAAATCGTCAACTCTTAGTGTATTTCAACGCGCGCGCTGCTCACGTGTTACTGTCAGGTTTAAGGTCAAGCAAAGAACGCCATTTTCCGACAGTGGTCCTGCGACGGACATAAGAGGATTAAGCCAGTTTTCTTCCCACCGGATTTGGCGTACCGTACCAGCTGCTTCCGCGTCGGTCACTTTCCGTTTGTTCCTTTTATGATCGTTAAAACAATTATTGCCCAAATGTTCATTCATTGAGACTTTAGATACGCGATTTGTCATTAATTTTAAAATAGAAAATTAAATTTCAGAAAATCGATAGGGCGCATTAACAGTTTTTGTTCAATGCTTAAATTTGTGTTCATATATAAAAGCATTATACCAAATATTTTTTAAATAAAAAATATTTTTGCTGCATGATATTATTCGGGTAACTGCTATGTACATATATATCAAACAATGTTTTTCCTGTATCGAGACATTTTCACAATAGAAAAATAACCTTTTGTTCAGCTTACTTTTAACAATATAAATCCGATATTATTCCCAAATAGTTATTTTTTTTATATATAAAAACATAAAGCTTTTTATTATATGTACATAATGCGTGTCTTAGATAATAATTTAGACAATAATCAATAATTTTGGGATTATAAAATATCGAAAATGGAAGAGTTCTCGAGTTGCTCTAATTAACGTTAATTGCTATAAAAGCTAATGACGAATATATTTTTCAAATGGTAAATCTTTCATTATCCATTTACACATAAGAATTTGCGTTAAATCTCAGACTTTAGTCCTGCGGCACGTTCGCGACCTAATTAAATATTTATAGGCTATATATCCTTTCGATTTTTTATACGTGTTCAATCTTACAGTCCACCGCATTAGATCGACCGTTCTTATTTCACTCTAAACATGAAGGATAAAACCAAATTAAAGTTGACGGTCCACGGAAAAATCAATATACAAACTCTGTAATGAGAAAACGTTCTCTAAACTCATCTCAGGATCAAGCCAGATTAAACGCGCAAGAGATTAAAAATTATACTCGAGTACTCTCTAGATTACGATGATACTGAGAAGAAATCATTTTGCATCCTCTATATTATCTTTTTAAAAATCATAAATCATTATGAACAGAACAGCGTTCATATTACATACAGCATTACATATGTAATACTAAATTGCATTAATTTCTGAGTTTCGCATGAGTTTTTTAATAGTTTCATAATAGAAATTTATATCCAAGAATTTTAATAATTTTAAAATTGTATGCGCTACGTATAAAATAAACATTACTATCTATAATAAATATTGTCACGAAAACTATTTTTCATATATTTGCGCAGAGCAAAATTAATATTTGATTCAAAATATATTAAATTATAAGTTTTAATATAATATCTGTGTTCAATATTATATCTTAATTTCTAGCGTATTCTATGATAATAATCTTGATCATAAAATAATATTTTATAAAAAATCATTGGCTACTTACAATATGTGCTATTTGGTGGGGCGTTTTGGCGCGATAGTTTGACCTACAACACAAAAAAGAACTTAAATGTAGTTTCTATTATATGAATAAAATGATTTAAAAAGAGTTCACTGTTTATTGATTGAATTTTGTCTTTATATGAGCATTTATAAATGTTTAATTAGACGATCATAAATTTTAAAAGAAAACTGTTTTTCGTGTGATAAAATAATCGCAATGTATAAAACGAGAAGAAACGACAAAATGTACTTCAAATTCACTTTAGATATTGTATTACGCATTCTTGAAGCATGAGATTCATTTTAATTTGCATAACTGAGACGTCCGACTTCATACCAGCTTCCGGAATAATAGCGCCGCACGCCAATTTCTCGCGCGGAGAATTTAGATTAAATTCGGAGAACGCGTGAACGCGCGGGCCTCGCTTATAACTTCATCCAACTCGAGTTAGCATCATTGGCAAGAGAAAGATACATGTCGCATCTTTCTGACAGTTGATCGATTGACCGGGCAGATGAAAGACTTTTGCCGCATTCACCTGCGACATTCAATAAAGCGCGTTCAAAAGCCCGACGAGAGCCGAGGGATTTCGCAAGGCAAATCTGCAAGAGAGTACAGTCTAAAATGGAAATCGCGAATACGCGGATTGACTCGGAAATTGCTGCGTAAGAATTTTCATTGCACTTTCCAGCGTTCTCTTTCGTTATCACCTCGTCTCGTTCCACATTCGCATTCTCCCGCGAAACCGCGAGAGAAAGTAATTAAAGTCCTGCTTTTATCCGCCGTGCCTCGACGTGCCACGTGAGAATGCAGTTTTCGTAGCAGTTGCGAATCGAGGCGAAATGCAGTTAGAGAGCAGTGACGTACGTACATACGTGCCGCGCGATTTTCCGCGAGACCGTTCGGTCGCGTTTGCGCGAGTTAATTACGGCCCTCTCTTCCCCTTCTCCCCCCATCACTGGATATAGCGCCGCAACGAAAATAACCGAGGGGCGGTTTTCGCCGGACGGAAAATGTTGCGGCTTGCGTTTACCTTAATGCAACATGCGCGCACGGGAATCAAGATTATTATTTTCTAAACACGCACTGCCGCAGTATATACGAGTAGAATGTCCACCCGCGCCGAATATTTGCCGTATTGAATAGGTAAATGCTACCTCTGCGCGTTTTCGCTCTCGACTACGACGTTGTTGACTCCGCGAGCTTACACAACAATAATTATATTTCGTATGACGCATTCTGTACGGCAGAATAGAGAGGTGGGAATTACATTATCTATGTTACGGATCTTTTAATGTCGCCCATTTGACACGTGTATAAGATTTTTTTGGCGATAATAGATTAAAAATTATAGCTACTACACTTGTCTATATCAGAAAAATACGCTCTTACAATAATAATAATAATAATAATCTTTATTGAGCAAGTTGGTACATTATATTGTGAACGATAATAGAAAAGGAACAAAAAAACGCAGATTGCATCAAAAAGTGGGGTGACAGCTGTCATCTGATGACAGCTGTCAGCTGATATGATGCTCAACCCGTACATATGTGTGTAAATAAAGTAAGTGAACTAGAAAAACATAAGTAAGTATAAAAGATTTTACTTGATACAAGGTAATTATAAGAGTAATTAATATTGAAATTAATTAAATTCATGCGTGTTTTTTTTTTCGCCCCCGCAAGATTTCTTCGCGCGCTCGATTATGAAATTTGCGCGAGTTCTGTAATTGGACCTAAGTCAATAGACGAAAGAACTGCAAACGGGGAGAGAGATCAATCAATCGTCCGACGTTAAACGGATAGCGCCATAAATTCCATCTCTCGAATTTCGGGGGTTACGTGTGCGCAATCGGGTGCAACTGCAGGCGGAACTGCAACTGCAAACCTACTGTAATTGGAAGGGCCGTGGGGTGTTGGGCGCGTACTATATGTACATATATATGGAAGTTATCGCGTATGAGGGGGACCGCGTGATCGAAATCGAAAACCTCGGGGCGCGCTTCCGAATTAGGCGCGTCGACATGAACGCTCTAATCGAATTCCCGCATACACCGCGCGCGTATTCGCACTTACAGCTGCGTTAGAAACTTTTAATCATCGCGTAAATTGGCTCTCATAAATCGAGAAACGCTTTTGCCGTAAATCGTAGATAATTCCGATATTTCTCTTCCCACGCAAATGCAACGATTATGCGCTATACGACAAAACTGTAATAATAATACCTAATTAGCAATTATATCTATAAATACAATTCTATATTAGCGCGTAATATATATTGTAATTCGAAAGATCTTTATCAATCTCAAATTGCATGAGTTACGTCATTTTATGATTAAATTACCGAGTATAAAATGTATATAATTATAAATTGTACGGTTAATTTGAGTTCTACATTTATTTGTAAGCAATTGCAAAATTAGAATTAATATGTGCAAAATTATCTGTCGCGATTGTTTTAACAATATGGATTGCACATATAAACATAATATGAAATAGTAATAATATAATTCAACAATTGTGTAATAATGCGTTTGCCGAAAATAAGAAACATAATTGCATAATTAAAATAATTTACTTTGCCATAATTCTTAAATATATTAATGGTTAAAATTAACCTTTATAATAAAGCCAAAAATTTCAACCATTTACGAATAAAAATATCGAAAGCTGCGATGTGACTTAAATGTTATGTAATTAACATAACATTAATTTTATAAATATCATTTACATTATTCATAATTAATGCATAAATCTATTTTAACATAATATGTGTGTAATTTGCGTATAAAAGTCGAAAATTAATATAAACCCAAAGCAATTTATTTCGCTTAATCTCGATATGTCATACTTTATTCCGTTGAAATTCTCATTTATAGCAAAACAAAATTATAGCGAAGCAAAAGTACAGATTAAAAACATTGATACTCTGTAAATAAATTAAATATATTGTAAAAAAAATGAAATATATCTATGGCAAGTTTATCGTTTTCTCGAAAGGAAAAGAAAACTTTCGATTTAAGGAACTTTTGTTTATCCAATCGCGTTATGTGTGATTTTTGCTAACGACTTTACGGTGAGTTCGCAGATTTCATTTCCGAGTGTGCCGTAATCCTAAAAACTTTTCAAATTAAATTTCTAAATTACGCTTGATCTAGTGAAGAGCTCTCTCTCTCTCTTTCTCTTCGGCCTCGCTTAACTTCATTCCTTTATTTTTCAAACAGGCGAGAAAGTCCTGAGAGTTTGACGAGCATTTACCGAGTTTCGTTCGGGAATTCTCCGCCCAACTTCCGGAAGTTTTGGTCGAGAGTCCCATGGCGGAAATAATGAATCGCTTCGCACTATGATAATAAATGCGGCCTTGATAAATCGCAACATCTGCCATTAAATTTGTAGTAGGATATAATGAAAATGTGTGTGTACGTGCTCAAACTAAAGCCTTTCGTCTTGCCCGTTATCAGGATTAATAAACTCAATTAAAGAATCATAAATAAAAGAAATATTCTTTGCAATTTCATCATAACTTCAACCAGGAATCGCCAAAACTTTTTAACGTGATAAATAAACTATGAATGTATGTTTTTTCTTTCTTTCCAAGAAACACTCGTAGATGGTACATATAATACTATGGCGCTTTACAAACCTTCTTTCAACTACAAATTTTTTTATAGATGAAAATTTAATAAATTGTTACATTTCTTTGCAATTTTTTTATTCAATATTAAAAATAATTCTGAAATTGAAATCTCTTACTAAAGCATACTCCACTTGAAATCAAATAAATCATAAAAATATATTGACCATATAGTAATTTTAGCATTATTAATTTGTTAATAAACATTCTTAAAATTCATATATGTTGAAAGATACGAAAAAATTTAACCATACTTTTAGGAAAATTGTCAGAGAAATTACGCGTTACAGTAATTTCTTCGACACTTTGAAATTTTACGATCACCGATGATATTGTGTCAAAGCTGCAGCGTTAAACAAACTCGCAAAGGTTTAATGTATCAGTCCAGAAAACTGAGCGGGCTAACAATGTCACGAGAACGGCTGAAAAATTTAAATAAGAAGAGGAGTAAAACCGGAAGGTACGCTGGTAGCGGTGGGTTGGGCAAGGCGATGGTGGTTAGAGAAAAGATAAAAAAAAAGTCAAATGAAAAGCGCTGGCCGAATCGAGGTCAGTCGAATAATAAATCATTCGCCGAAGTCCTTTTCAGGCTAGAGCACCATAAACCCTCTCGTATTTTTTTTTTTTTTTTTTCCAGAACGAACATATAAAAACGCCCATCTTACTTGCAAAACATGTTTGCCAAAAAGGAAAAAGGATAGAAGTAAAGACATATAAATCGAAACAATATATATATATTATATAATTTTATTCTCCAAAAAATAATTTTACTATAATCTGATCTATTTATAGAAAAATGCGTGCGTTATATCGACAATTTTCTGGCGGAAATGTATTTTTATATACATCTTGTTCGATTTATATAAATTGACTCGCGCTTAAAGCACTTGCCATTTTCTTGTTGAGTCTCCCAATTTTAGTTTAATGCATATGTTATCTTTCTTACATTCTCGGCAATCAATTACTCAGTCTAGTGCAGTAGTAACTACATATTGCGATACAGCAGCTGTCTTAGAATTCCGCACACGTGCCCAATATTTCCACCAGCATCACGTTTCCGTCGTATTTTTCTGTATCACTTACGAGGTGCCTTTCATCTTATCGAATTCTCAGTGCTTCTAGAAAAAGCGGGTTGTAATATCGATAATAAAATACAAAACTAATAATATCCGCGACGGGTCCACGCGACAAAATTGCGTTATATACAACTAGCCACGTGTACAAATACTCGCCTATAAAATCGTATAGACG
Organism: Formica exsecta; assembly: GCF_003651465.1. Lineage (NCBI taxonomy): Eukaryota > Metazoa > Arthropoda > Insecta > Hymenoptera > Formicidae > Formica > Formica exsecta. The sequence goes on along the minus strand of NW_021849297.1, from coordinate 3,802,657 downwards.
TGTACCATATTCCCGTGTAATATGTGTCCGCTGTTATGCGTGTTGCAGAAAAATAGAAAAAAAGCCGTAAATCTAGAATCGATAATATGTACCCGGTACTCGTGCAATATAAATTTCTAAGGGGTTCGTGTTATTTTTTCATTCAAAATGTAAATGTGTTTTACGTAACAACATTTTTCTCAATATAATTCTCCGTGTAATCAATTTATTCTAAGTTGATACAATTTGTTATAAATAAATATAAACACCAGAATATCTCAGCAATTTTGCACAATATCTCTGTATTATTAATAAAATAAAACTCACTATATACTCTGTATTTTAATAAGAAAATAGAAAGACAATTACAGAGATTATTTAATCGATATTTTGATAATAATTCTGAATTTTTAATAATTAAAGAAACAAAAGATTTACCATCCATGCAACTGCAAAAAACTAGACAGACAATAAAACTTGAAATCCGTAATAATTGCCATAATAGTATAGCTCACTGAACAACGATAAAAAGTTATGTCCTTGAGATGCGCGCGGATAACCGTGTACGTGGTAATGGATACGTGAACTGCGAGTTGTTCCGGATAATAGTATCACGGCTAAGCCTCGCAAAACGATAATAGGTTCGACAAGGAAGATAATGTCCTGTCACTACAAGCAAGAAGGAAATATCGAAGTATCTATCCCGATCGCTTTAGTCGATATATATTCACGCTACTATATTTTTATCTGATTTAAATCTACAATTGAAATCCAAACAAAAGTTTGGTTGACAATTTATTATTAAATGTGTAAAAAAATTGCATATAAAATAAAATTTTCAGAAAACTAGACTCTTTTATACAGAAAAATGGAAAATGTTTTGATAGAAATCAAACTATGTTAATTTATATAGCATTCCGTAAAAAAAAAAAATTTATAAAATTTTAGAAGTTTTTTTTATACTTTTAAAACAACATTTTTAACGAAAAAATGGCGAACTTTTGAAATTACGCCCTTTTAAAATTGATTATAAACTAAAAATTGCAGATATTTGCCGTCCTATATGTACAATGATCAACAAAACCAATAAAAAAAAAAAATAGTGCATTTTTTATAACACATTTCAAAATTTTCTCATATGGAAAAGATGCGTAAGCTACGTATGCTAAAAGCATAGATTTTATGTCGTAAAATAAGTGGAACGAATATCGGATAAAATATGAGCATAGACGGAAAACGATAATGCAATCTCACTATATCAATTTTAAAAGACAGACAAGCACACGACAAACAAGCATTCTCTCTGTCATGTTCAAATATTGAAGGAATTAAGAGAAGAACAATAAATGCTAGCAGCGTATTCGCGAATGTATCATCGTTTAAGTGTCAACGAAACGAAACAAATAACATAAAAGTACTTTATCCAAATGGGAAACAAAAAAAAAAGAAAAAGCATCGTCAATGAATTACGGCGTGATTTAAATATACGTATATATTTTATACAAGTTTAAATAACTATTGTGTGCATTCACTCTATCGATAAAATATAATACAAGAAAATCTTCCATCTTCTATTGTTATTTTGCGAGCAACTCTCTTTTAAAGGATCGACTTAAGATATTCCATAAAAAATTATTTCTTTTTTTCTATGCCTTAAAACTCGCTGTTTCAAGAGCTTTCGCGAGAGTGAGACGGTCGATTTCCGAGGCACTCGTCATCGCGAATTATTTACTTACAATTAGCGCGAGCCTTTCCTTATTTAAACGTTACTTTCGTTTTAAATGGAAGTTGAACAAATTGAGACAGAGACAGAGACAGAGAGAGAGAGAGAGACAGAGACAGAGACAGAGACAGAGAGAGAGAGAGAGACAGAGACAGAGACAGAGACAGAGAGAGAGAGAGAGACAGAGACAGAGACAGAGACAGAGAGAGAGAGAGAGACAGAGACAGAGACAGAGACAGAGAGAGAGAGAGAGACAGAGACAGAGAGAGAGACAGAGACAGAGAGAGAGACAGAGACAGAGACAGAGACAGAGAGAGAGACAGAGACAGAGAGAGAGAGAGAGACAGAGAGAGAGACAGAGACAGAGACACAGAGAGAGACAGAGACAGAGACAGAGACAGAGACAGAGAGAGAGACAGAGACAGAGACAGAGACAGAGACAGAGAGAGAGACAGAGACAGAGACAGAGACAGAGACAGAGACAGAGACAGAGACAGAGACAGAGACAGAGACAGAGACAGAGACAGAGACAGAGACAGAGACAGAGACAGAGACAGAGACAGAGACAGAGACAGAGACAGAGACAGAGACAGAGACAGAGACAGAGACAGAGACAGAGACAGAGACAGAGACAGAGACAGAGACAGAGACAGAGACAGAGACAGAGACAGAGACAGAGACAGAGACAGAGACAGAGACAGAGACAGAGACAGAGACAGAGACAGAGACAGAGACAGAGACAGAGACAGAGACAGAGACAGAGACAGAGACAGAGACAGAGACAGAGACAGAGACAGAGACAGAGACAGAGACAGAGACAGAGACAGAGACAGAGACAGAGACAGAGACAGAGACAGAGACAGAGACAGAGACAGAGACAGAGACAGAGACAGAGACAGAGACAGAGACAGAGACAGAGACAGAGACAGAGACAGAGACAGAGACAGAGACAGAGACAGACACGACGCTAACACGCGAGGCGTCGCGTCGCGTCGCCTCGCTGGAAAACGAGCTGATCGACGCGATATCATGGGAGAAAAAGTCCGCTCGCGTGATAAACGAGCGTCGAGAAAGGATCTTATTACAGCGGCATACGATCGACGCGGTTGCCGATCCTTAGGAATTGGGTCTCCCCTTTAGTTCTGTTTGCGTCACAACCTCTCGTTGCCGCTTTCTATCGCGATTTTACCTGCCCGAGCTCGCTGCAGATTTTGCATTTTTGCGGGATTCCAATTTCCTTTCTCCGTGCACATCGCGACGAAAACTACCGTGTGTATTTGCGCGTTTCGTTCCATTTCTGCATCCTTCCAAGCGGGATTTTCACGCACACGGAGTAGCGTAAATATTTGTCGCGCTGCGTATCTACTCTCATCTCAGTGGTTGACAAAAGGACCGACGTGCGCGGAATATTAAAAATTATTTTGCGAGCAACTCTCTTTTAAAGGATCGACTTAAGATATTCCATAAAGAATTATTTCTTTTTTCTATGCCTTAAAACTCGCTGTTTCAAGAGCTTTTGCGAGAGTGAGACGGTCGATTTCCGAGGCACTCGTTATCGCGAATTATTTACTTACAATTAGCGCGAGCCTTTCCTTATTTAAACGTTACTTTCGTTTTAAATGGAAGTTGAACAAATTGCGCAGAACAGCCAAATATAGAAATCATAAAACGCTAAAACGAATTACCTATATCACTGCACCTGCACATGACTGATTTGACGAGAGAGAGAGAGAGAGAGAGAGACAGAGACAGAGAGAGAGAGAATACCGCTACAATATAATCAAATCAATTATAATGCAATAATGAAATGTTCGCACGAAAGACTGATTTGTCAATTGAAAACTTAAACTCAAAATATGTTTTCTACTTTTTTATATCAATTATAAATGTCTGTTCATAATCAAATATTATTCATTCAAATCTAACCTCTGTACATTTCATGTGTATTAAGACCAAATTAAATGCGATGAGCGTTTATGTCTCACTGAAAAAAAAAACTATGCAAATTTCCAGAACGACGTAAGTTACTTATACATGAAACCATGATTATGATTCGATTTTAATTACTATAATAATTAATTGCAAATAAGTTGCAATGCACGAGCGAATTTTATCACGATCGAATCGAGTCGAAAGTTAAAGTTTTGTTGCCCACGCCCTGATACACTTCGCATTGTTCGCACATCGTGGCGGAGAGGATGGGATGCCCGCGCCATAAATTACCGGAGGTCTCGTGTCGTCGACTTTTATTTAGCGTGACATTCCCTCAAGTCAGGATTGCCGATCGTGTAATCTACACGA
>NW_021849297.1:3795145-3798466 GCF_003651465.1 Formica exsecta | reverse complement strand
GACGCTAACACGCGAGGCGTCGCGTCGCGTCGCCTCGCTGGAAAACGAGCTGATCGACGCGATATCATGCGAGAAAAAGTCCGCTCGCGTGATAAACGAGCGTCGAGAAAGGATCTTATTACAGCGGCATACGATCGACGCGGTTGCCGATCCTTAGGAATTGGGTCTCCCCTTTAGTTCTGTTTGCGTCACAACCTCTCGTTGCCGCTTTCTATCGCGATTTTACCTGCCCGAGCTCGCTGCAGATTTTGCATTTTTGCGGGATTCCAATTTCCTTTCTCCGTGCACATCGCGACGAAAACTACCGTGTGTATTTGCGCGTTTCGTTCCATTTCTGCATCCTTCCAAGCGGGATTTTCACGCACACGGAGTAGCGTAAATATTTGTCGCGCTGCGTATCTACTCTCATCTCAGTGGTTGACAAAAGGACCGACGTGCGCGGAATATTAAAAAACTTAGCTGCATAAAAAGCCAAACGTAAGAAATATAAGTCTTTTTCTATTACACATGCAAAATCATATATCTCCTGCGCACGTTTAGCTCTCCAACGATTTTCCTTTTGATATCCTTTGAAAATGTCGTAAAGTCCGTGATTCGCCCCTTATTTTTAACATTAAATAATACTTTGGTAAATAAAAATCTTAGATTCATTTTCTATTCAAGTTGATTTGAATCACTCAATAATTGTCAATGACTCAACGTTGCAGATAATCATGATAGAGTACCTCGTAAGCAGGATATGCCACGTGTAAATAGTATGCGGCAACGCAATTTAAAGTAGTCATTATCAATGAGTTGTTTCTTGGTAAAATCATGAAAGTCGCGTCGCAATAACAAAGCATAAAAGGGGCGTTCCGAAATAACGAACGTTTGAAGCAGCTTCGCGAAATTAAGCGGACAACTGAGTTATCCTGGGCGTATGCTAAAGGAATTTGTTGGTTACGCGCGGCATAATAGAAACGTGTATCTATTACGAAGCGTTCGTGGTATAATATGGAGAGCGAATTAATTCGATGCCGGCAAACTTTTTTTTACGCACGCATATATTAAGTTTCTATTATTTTCGCGAGCTGTTATTCGAATACACTGGGTGTCCCGAATTTACCTAAAATCTTCTTACGTTTTGCTCAAATCGTTTTTATCTAAAAAACTATCAAAAAAGAGCGATAGTGTTTATAATAATTTGTGAGTGACTGAAAGAATAATGAAATGCTCGAAAATTAAACTTTAGAAATATAAATAATTAGTAAAACTTTATGTTATGCATTTAACTTTCTCAAGTGGACTTTATCAAATTTATATATATTTGTAACTTAAATATTATAATTATATAAAGATAATAAATATATCGAAAATGGAACACTCACAACATAAATAATATATTTTCTCGACATTTTCATCAATTGATTAAAGAGTCTATAGTGTAAGATGCTAGTTCTTAAATTTGGAACACCTTATATATCCGCGGCGATAAACGTTTGTATGTAATATATACTCTCTGAGAATTGGCTGCACCGCTCGTCGCGAAACTTAAAGCGAGACTTACTTAGCTAGTTTGTTGAAAAAGCTCGTCCGACTAGTATTTTACTCGCGACAATTTTCCTAGCAATTTCACCGAGATGAACGTATCTTCTTTTATCACACGACGCAATGAAAAAAAAAAAAACCTACTGCCGTAGGATACAAGAGATAAAAACCAATCGAATTACAACGAAATTACAGCGAGCAGCAATGATGTATTAAAGCATGAATTCGCGCAATCTTACGGAAATGCAATTTTGCTAATGCAATTCGTTAACAGAACCAACACAAATCATGCAGAATAGAGGAGAAGATCTGTTTCTATAGATATAGCGCGTTCTATAGATATATATCCTGTTTTGATAAAAAATCTGAACATACTACAGGTCCCGCAATTATCACTACTGGGGAAAGTATACAATTTAAATCGATACGAGTTTTCACGCGAATGAAAGTTGAAATAAATTTCTAACTTTCTATTCAACTATTCTACCCAAATAATCAAAAAATCGCGGTAAAAGAATGATAAAAAAAGTACTTATATTTATGTCTGCAATTAATTTTTCTCCTTCTTTTCTTAAATTATATAAATGTTTAAGGCAGTTTTTAAATTACATGAAAGCCTATAAAATATATATATATTTTACTAATTGAAGTGTAAATATATTAGAAAACTCGTTATACATAAAAAAATTATTATGCGCATCTTTAATAGTTGAAATATTATAAATTCAAAATAAAAATTGAATTTTTTTTTATAAAAGTACGATTATCTACAGTCTTATTTATAAAAAGAAAATTACGAATTCATTCTTCTAACAATAAACTCTGCATGCCAACGTCCATACCATCATAGCCACTCGCAAAGATGCACTTGGCGACTTATTCTTTCCGTCGTAACAACGTCATCGTAATTTACTTCTTCTCGCTATGATTATGTACACTATCCTCCCGCGGTTGAGCGCAACGCACGAACCACAGGGAAAAAGTTTATTCATCTCGCGAGTATTGTAGAAGCATCTCTTTGCATAACTATTTTCAAGACATCCGATATATTTTCCTTTATTTATCGAAAACGAGCAAATAACGTGCCGGTTTCCATAGAAAAATGTAAAAGGGAGAACGATTTCTGATCGCCGTGCGATTTTCCTCGATAATTAGAGCGAATAAATGCATGAGTGACGCGGTAGACTCGACGTTGAAACTTCGCGACCACATTCGCGACGAGAAAGGAAATGGAAGATGAAGAGAATACGAAGATAAAGTAGCGGTAAAGACTGAAACCCTCGTGAAGAAAGAGAGTGAATATTTGATGGCAATGTGTCACTCACGCCGGCGCCGGTCATAAACGGCCTAAAAATGCGAGGCTCAAAGCGAGCCGCGGGATTTGCATGTAAATATATCCGTGGTTACACCCGCGTAAAGGGAAATACGAGATTTAAATCCTTTTAATGAAATACTCGTCAGTCAAATTGTATTTGGATGCCACTTCGCGTTCGAATAATCCGAGTTTGCGCGGAATATTAGATGCACGTGTGAACAAAAAAGTTAATAAATGTTTCACGAAATAAATATGAGGTATGGTGGAGGTAAGAAAAGTGTAAATCGCGCTTTACTTGTCTATTAAAGAAAAATAAAGAAATACACGTATTTCTCGCTAATGCGAACATGTAAATTATTTTGACATTATACAAGTAAATTATTTTTCTCTATTAAACAGAAATGAGGAAGACATATTTTTTTCATGCATACATTCATCTTCATTTTATCACCGAAATAATTATTTTTGACAACTTGAAC
>NW_021849297.1:3769323-3794781 GCF_003651465.1 Formica exsecta | reverse complement strand
GAACCGCTCATGTGACATAAAAGAAATGTTTGTTCAGACAATTTCATCTCTTTCGAAATGAAAACATTCGAAACGAACACGACCGCGCATATGTAGTACTTTTTCCATTGCAATTTTTTCGTCGGCGAAATGATTCTATTCGAACTTGTATAACACCATAAACTATATACATATAAATGTGGAAAAATCTATTTCTAAAAGAGAGATGTTTGTCTCCGTTGAAGTGATATATTTCTATCTCCGCAACGTGAAAAAATATTTAATCTTATGGAGAATCGGCTTAAAATCGCGCAATTTTTTAAATCATATATTACGAAGAATGTTTCCGAGCCTCTTTTTTGCGTTGGAAAAAATTCCTAATCCATTAGCATTTATGATGCATCTCCACATCTGGTTTTTATGTAACATGAATACAAGCTTTTGTATGTCAAATTGAAAAATAAGCTTTTTAAAGTTTTCGATAGAAGAAAAAAATGTAATAGCGCACACTCTGTAAGGATAATTTATAAAATGACAAATAAAATATAATCACGACAAAAAATTCAATTTCGCAAGGATTGAAATTGAATCTTTCGATACGCTTTAACAATATACCCATCTCTCTTGAAATCGATAAATCTCTCTATATAAGTAATACTCTCATATTATCGTTTCGATATTATCGAGCTATTATAACAGACTTCAATTATATCCGCGCGCAAAAAGCTTCGTTTCAGCGTTCGAGCACTATAAACTGAATGAGAATCTTAAAAAGATTTTCCACGGTAATTGCCGTTGAAATTGCGCCGACGTGCAATATTTAAAGCCTCATTGCTATGCATCGATATTCTTTTTTTTTTTATATACATATATCGCGTAACGTTGGCAGTCGGTGATATCGATTGCGTTACGATAGTCGAATATATGTCGGAATAATATTCTGTAATACAACGCTCTCTCTCTCTCTCTCTCTCTCTGTTCTCTCATTTCCGGTTTAGATCCGAGAAGAAGAAAGAGAGACTATCCAGTATGAGCAGCGGGGCGTTGCAATATGCATAAACAAACTTTCGGACGGCGGTAAACTTCCGTGCTCGCGTATTTCTCAGGCGCAGTTTTACGGGGAAACGCGATATTGCGTCTCGATTCTGAACGAATTCCGATTCCTCCTCTTTCTCTCTGTCGGAAAAGTTTGGATCGCACTCTGTAAAAGGAAAACGTGTATTTCGCTTCTCCTTCGGTGAAAACACGTTTATGGCGAGCATGGCGAAGGGCAATAAAAGCCGAGACACGGTCCGCGGAAAACAACGCGAGGGCACAATTGCGGCCGCGTTTCTCTCTTCTTTCACCGGCTTTTCCAGTTTTCCTCTTGTAGTCCGCTTTTACCCCTCCGAGATACACTCACCTCTAATTTGCTCGCCGCGACAATGGCCAATAATGAAACGTACGCGCGTTAAACATAAAAAGGCTTTTCGTTTCGCGCAAACACAATCCTTATTATCAAGTTAATTGAAGACGTTCAATACCAAAAAATTAAAATATTTTTTAGAAATACTATTTGTAATATTGTTTGCAGTTGATTTTAATGTGCTTTTAACTGTATTTCTTAATATCAATGTACAGTTTAAGAAGTTATTGCAAGACCGATAATCAGTGTTAAAAAATTTCATCAATTAAGATGTTCTTAATTAAGGGCGATTCTTTCAAAATAGAAATTTTGCATATTAACTATAATGTCTTCAATATTCATAAAACTGTCACACTATGACGAGCTTCTTATTCTATTTACAAAATTAATTCAAATGTTCCTTACAATCTAGTATTCATCTTATGTTAGTAGAAGTATTAATTCCGTATCATCGAATCTCATCTCCCCCACCATTAATCTTGAATCTAAAGTGTTCTACATACTAATTCAATTGCAAAGAAAAGGGAGCAGAGAGAAGCGGAGCCCGTTATAACATACTCGCTGTAATCCGGTAATATACGTTTGCGCGATCTCTCGTAACTGCGCCAACACCGCATAGTTAATTCTCTAAGAGAGCGATCTCCCGATTTATTTATCGGTTCAACGGATCCCGCAGTAATTTTCAAGAGAGAAAGAAAGAGAGAAAGAGAGATGAGCGCGCGTAATATCGGAAAACATAATGAACCAGGAAATCTTCGAGTCGAATTACCGGGAATATCGAGACTCGCATCAAACTGCGTAAGTATGTAAATGCCCGACGGCATTTAGCGTGGATTTACTCAGCTGCCCTTTTCACGTTAATTAGCGTGAATATGTCTGTGGAGGCTGGGCAATGCCGCATCATCCGTAAGGCCCTTCCATTGCGGTCAAAGGCTCAGCTCATTTTCCCATTCTACTTAGCCCAACGAGAGAAAAAGAAAAAGAGAGAAAAGAGAGAGAGAGAGAGAGAGAGAACACAACCGAAAATGTATACCGTTAATAATCGCCGTGCAAAGATGCTTCATTACAGAAAATTATGAAAGATAGTATTAAAAATTTCATTCAATCGTATAATGTTTCTTACACTCGAACATCGATTGAGGCGATACATTATTTTCGAGGTTTTACACGACGATAACTCAGCTGATATATTGAATGGGATTTTTATTACGAGTCAGATGTGAAAGTGAACAAATAAATAACATAGTTGTTTCACAGATATAGTACATTCTATCTCGCGTGTGAATCTTCATGGATTATTAAATACATCATGACCTACATATCTCAAGCACACTTTCCCTCAATGATTAATCGTGCTTGAAATTGAATTGCTTAAAATACGATTATTGAATCGCCACATGAAGATAAGAGAAAGATTTCCACGAGAGTAAAAAAATTTTCTTCAAAACCGCAACGATCGAGATTTTCATGATTCAGGATGCGCCCGTAAAGAGGAGCGAAATGACAAAAGATGATATCTACTAGTGCAACCGCCTGAAACTCTCCTCCGAGTGCTCCCCGTGGATTAAAGTATGGCCGCTTCTCTTCTAGTCGTTAAGTTTGATAAATTAATTCCTCCCCGACCGCGGTCTCTCTCCTTCGCGTGCAAAAAATTGTCACGGACGGCGGAAAACAACCCCGGACATTAGGCGCAATGACATAAATTTACGGTCATTAATAATTTATGAAAAGCTCCCCGCTGGCCATCCGCTCATAAATATACTCGACACTTTTCTCCGCTCAACGAAAACCGCCACGTTTATCGTCTCGCGTTCGTTTCCTTTTAACTTTTTTATTTTCTTATTATTTTTGAATCTCTTTCATTATTATTATTATTATTCCGATAACGAGACGCCTTAAGACACATCAAGCCGTTAACGGTAATAAATAAAAAAAAAACTTTCCAGTTATAATAAATTACAGATAAATACGAAATAAACATTGATGAATACGCTTTTAAAAACCTATTTCGTTTTCCAGATCTTTGAAGTATTATTCAATAAGCAATTAATCTTCATATATTAAAATATTATTTAAAATCATAAAATTAATATATCGAAGATACAGCACATGTACCGATGTAAAAGTTTTCTAGTTCCATTATCACCGGTGCGTTGCTTTCTTTTCCGCACATTTTAATCCTTCTTATGCTTGTTACAAAAATGCCGCTAATCTTCATCCAAAGCACTAATATTTTATTGTCGCGATATCCATCATCATCGTCGGTATGCATCACGAGACGACGCGGTTGTTAAAAAATATTTTATCACATAGTGCATCGTGCGCGGCAAAAGCTCCCGCTGCGAGGTCAAGGATTGTTTCGACGATCTAACGACGAGCGCGCGTGGAAAGTGCACTCTCTCTATAGTTGCATCCCTCTATAACTCTATAGGGATGCGTTTCGTGGCGAGCGCGCAACACGGTTTAACGATTATGAGCGCTACGCTACGAATGAGGCACGAGAAAAAGAGATATTCAGATATATACGGGGCGAACTTAATGCCCGGAAAATCACCGATGTCCCGGAAAGATAAGCGTGCACGCGCGATAAAAAAGGGAAGAAAAGCACACCAAAGTGCACGATGGCACGTTATACGAGATCTTTAACGCCGCGCGGGATTATCAATATATCTTTTTTTTTCATGTCTCTACGCGCGTAAAACGCGGACATATCACAAGCGCGCGGAATATGACACATAGTAGGCGTATACGTTAGATAATTCAAACGTTTCGCCCTCTCCGATATCTCCGTCTTCGTTAATCTATCGGCGAAACCGTACGCCGGCGAAAAAAAAATATAAGCCGTTTGCTTAGCGCTTTCGTAAAGATACGTTTATTCGCGAAATAATCCGGTTTGAGAGAGAGAGAGAGAGAGAGAGAGAGAGGGAGAGAGAGAGAGAGAGGGAGAGAGAGAGAGAGAGAGAGAGAGAGAGAGAGAGAGAGAGAGAGAACATAAGGATATGTAGAGAGAGAGAGAGAGAGAGAGAGAGAGAGAGAGAGAGAGAGAGAGATTTCTCTAAGATTTATGAACTGTTCTTTATTTTCACCTCTTCTTCCATCTCCTTGTCAATTGTACCGTCAAAACAGTAACCTTGCATTATGCGGATAAATTTAAAAATATCGTCGCGCGATAATTGTATTCAGTCTAAGAATATCTTTTCTCATAAGATGTGTAGTTCAATCTGAAAAAAATAAAAATGAAAATAACAATAAAACCTTACTGATATTTTGAAATAATAACTCGGAATTATAACATTGTTTTAACTTTATACATAGTTTCTTCGTGTGTATGCTTTATTTTTAGAGGGAACTCTTTATTATTTTATACTTGAAATTCTTGGGAGAATCAGAAAGAACAAAGAATCAGAATTAAAGTTGGCTGACGTTGGTAAAACTCACTTAATCCTAGAGACTCATACTTTCTGGTATAACCATGAAGTAGACATTGCGATGTAGCAGATCGTAGAACTTTCAGTTCTACTAGTATTTTCCTTATCTTTTTTTTTATAAAGACGTGTAAAAAAGTTTTACAGAAATATCTTAAAACAGAAAATAATAAAATGTTTAAAAAATATATGATGAAAAGAGTTTATCCCTTCATATGATCAATTCTAACGGAATACTAAAATTTTGTGGATTCTCCAAACCATTACGAATATTTAAGATTCTTTCGTTTTGTGATGCCCATCACATGCTTATCGATCGTTTCTCCGTTTTGCGAGGTCTCTCGTCGCGGGTAAACTAGAAGAATATTATAAATGCCGCAGCTTTTTTCACGGACGCACTCGATCCACGCGAATATTTCGAATCGATCGATGGAAAATCGACGATCAACGATCAATGGGCCATATAAATATTCATGAACGATGGAGGGATCGCGTGCACAAGAGCACGACAAAAGCTCGTTTGGCGGCCAAACTCGAAATTTAGCATTTCAACGAGAGTTTCATGTTTCCGCAGGCTTCCGGACCCGATTCGCCGATTTCGGCATTTCCAAAATGCGCGTTTCAGGAATGTTTATTACAAAATTTTATTACTCCCAGCGCATCCACATACATACATACACACACACACGACTCTACGTAATGTTACGAGACGCACCATGTTATTACATGAAACAATGCGTTTTACTACTGCGCCATACGCTGTACAACGCTCTGCTCCGCGATCCCTTGTCTTTTCTTTCATTCTTTCTCACGATGGTCCTTTTCATTGGATCGTCAACATAATAAAAATTAAAATTCTCGTAATTAACTTACTATTAGACAGTTCCACAATAGACAATGTATTTTACATTGTTCAATGTAATAAAAAACGAATGTGTATGTTACAATCGCGGTATTTTTAATTAATAATATCATAGGTACGGTCAAATCTAAAATTATATATTGAATAAAAATAATATAAATCAAAAATATTGAGGTAAAGTTAATTAAACTTATATCATAAAACATAACGTAAAAATAATCTGATCTCGATAAAAAAGGCAAGCACACGGTCTGTTTCCAGTTCAAATATCAAAATTTAATTTATTGTACAAAAAGCGATTTCACATTTATTATTTAATTTATCAACATATTTATCATGAAACAATAAAAATTCGTGTACTTAGATATCTCTGTTTAATTGACTTTGATAAACGTCCCCCATAAACAAGATGAAAGAAAATGTATGTTAAGAATGTTTATGCCAGTTTACATACATAAGTAACCGAGATATAACTGAGTAGCTAGTTTCAGTTGATGAAACAGATGATAAATTCTGTCTGAACTGTCAAAAATATTTAATGTTGATTAATCAATAGCGAAATTATATTCTATAAAAAAAAGATAGAAAAAGATATAACTAAAGAAGTTGTAAAAGTAGAGAGGTTTACATAAATTTATTTTTCGTGCTTGACTTTACTCCTCACGATTTCATTTGACAAACTCGCGTTTCGAAATTTCAACTTTCGTGATAAACGACTCGTTTACGAGCTTGTTTGCATGGCTGAAGAGCAGAGAAGACGAAGGTGGATTCGTGCCGTAAAACTGTATTACATCTCCGAACTGCATCGAAACTTGTCGGAATAAGCAGAGAAATTAGTTTAACGTGGGTGTAATGACGACTCGCACGAAAGCTGTCGCGTAAGCCAGATTATCGGCAACGATGCGGAAATTCGACGACGATCATGAGTTCTACACGTATTACCTCGCAATACCACGTACTTAGCTACAAAGAGAAAAGAAACGAAAAGAAAAAGAACTTTGACATCGTTGCTGGCAATATTATCGCCAGCATGACGGAAATGTCTATGTCGGCAAGAAATTTACTTCTCGTAAAATACAGTCCCCGGACGTTGCAATGTCGCGATAAAAGCGATCGGAATTACGGCGATCGTCATTAGCGATGCTGGACGAGCTTCGACTGTAAACGTTTTTACGTTCGACGTAATGACCGTGGCTCGATCTACTCTATTCCCGTGATATCGACCTGATTTAAACGGCAGAACGGTGTAGTAAAACGCGCGGAATTGCGCGAACGTGCGCGGCACGCGACGCTCGACCGCGATGCTAATCGCTCCTGGAAATTTATTCACCCGCCCAAACGAGATACTCGCGTAGCGAATTTTCGGCAAAACTACAGACGCAACGGATGTGTCATATTTTAACGAGATATCGCAAAGTATCGGCGCGCGTCATTAGCAAAAATAGATTGCATCGATGGACGATGTCACGTCGATCGTTATTCGTTATAGCGGTGAAATGCGCGAGGTCTTCAATTCATATTAATCTGGATTGTGATTTATAAATATAATTAAATATAAAGTAAGTTTTAATATAAGAATGAAATAATTAAATGTTTACAGCGTAACGCGCCCTTTCTGATGTTAGATAGTTTTTCCTGACATTTACTATATTCGATCTTCTTATATATTTTAAATGTATGCATCGTTATAAACATCCGTAATTCTACAGTTATAAATTTTATAGCAGATATAAAAATCACAGCTCGCGATATAATATATGTGTACTAAAAAAATCTAAAGTAACGTTAAAGTAAAGTTTTTAAATTGCTAGAAAATTTTTAAATGAGCCATACGATGCTTAAAAATCACTGCCATTTGGCAGAGTGTTGCATGCTTTTATTTTCTATATCTTTTATGTTTTTTTCATTAATTATAAACAATGACAGGCTGTTATTAGAATGTCCTACTTATTGTTAGAATGCTTCTATTCTGCAAAGTTACTGTACAGATGTTCTAGATACAGAGACAATCTCTTTGACTGAAACTTGTTATAACGGGATATCACGCCTGAGGATATGTAAATATTCGTGAATTATACGTGCAGTACTAATGCATACGTGTGTAATCATCCACGTACTTTAGAAAAGGTCTCTCCGCGCTTGTGTATGTACCTCGTACGGTATTTCGATCAACAGGTCACAAATAAATTACTTTATGCAATTATATAGTTATTAAACATCAATCAATCACGCATAATGAAAAATAATTATTTTATTCTTCCCAACATTTATAATATTTCATGAAAAACATTTCAATAAGTTTCGTTAAAAACATCTCTATTAATTTAATATTTATTTTTAAAATTGTTGTGTCATGGAAACGATAATTATTATGATAAGGGGATATTTTTAATGAAAATTGTTGAAATGTTTTTTACAAAATATTTTAATGTCGGAAAGTATAAAATAATTATTTTAATTTTTCATTATACGTGATTGATTGATCTTTAATAACAATATAATTGCATAAAGTAATTTATTTGTGAGCTGTTGATTGAAATATTGTATGAGGTACATACACAAGCGCAGAGAGACCTTTTATAAAGTGTGTGAATAATTGTACACGTATTATATTGTCATCGTATAAAAATATATATTGTAATAATTGTTTTTCTTCATATTGAAACAATATATATATATATATATATAATGGGAGAACAAAATTTTTTCTATGAGACAAAGTAACTGGTCGACAAAACAAATACTCCAATTGTTCTGATATTAGGAGCAGAGATGTTACTACCACGATACAGCTTGTACTTTTTACGTCATATTCGAGATGTAACGAGTGATACATCAAAGTATCGATCGTTGTCGAGTTCTCGTCGTACGGTACGAACTAATACCGTAAACGTCAGCTGAGCGGAAGATCCAATTTTTCCAGTGAGTATCACTCTCGCGTGTACTCTAGTCACGTGTTATGTCGTAAAAAAAGCACGCGCGATCATACGCGATCATCGGCCTTCCGTGCGAACGGACGGTTTCGCCAAGAAACTTCTTTTTTCCTTTCTTCTCGTTCTAAGAAAAGATCTATGCAAAGATGCGTGGATCTTTCTTTAATATCGAGTTTATGTATTTAGCAAGATAAATTTGAGTCTCTTATAAACTATTTTTTACAAAATTTTACAGGATCGGAATTTCTATCTTCAAAAATTTGCTATAACATGTCTGTTTTTTTTTTTTTTTTTTTTTTAAGATTATCAATATAATATTTTGCGATTAATCGCGCCTTCTTTTATCGTAAAAGAAAAGTTAAAAAGTCACGTTTAATAAAATTAATAAGATAGCAGCTTTCGTACATGCAAGGAACCGAGATTGGTAATTAGTAATTAAAACCAACTGTATAAAAATACACAGCGGTGTAGATAGCGTAGCATCGTAAATTATTAAGTTTAATAAGTTCCATTTTTTTATATGCACAAAAGTCGTTGGTGCATCGGGGTGCGAAGTTCAGCGGGCCGAGAGCTTTACAAGAAATTTCTCCTTTCCATTGTCAAGCTCGTGTCGTTAATTAAGCACGCGCTAGGAATTCGCCGACGCCGAGGATCCAAGCAAATCCCTCGGCGTTGAGCTCGCTCAAAGACTCGCTCGTATTTACAAAGCCGGTCGTATACGCGCGCAAATGTACGTGTCTTAATGCATTGTTCCTCTCCCGTAACTTTTCCTTTAGCGACAGAATTAATTCTCCTCCACTTTCCACTTCTTATTGCGCGTTATCGCGATAAAACAACGGGCAACGTACGATTATTCTGCAAAGGCAAACGGCAACGACGAATGAAATGACTGAGAATGGAATGACTACATCACGAGATTGTAAGCTGTCCAAATTCGTAAACAGGATTTGTAAATACAAATATTCCGTAGCCCTTTTGTTTACCCATCGCATACAATGCGCATGTATTTTCTTAAAAGTCCGTAAAAAACGTGCAAACTCGTTGGAACGCTCGATTTTACGTAATTGTACAATTTTATTATCCAAAAAAATAGATTCTATATTTCTCGTGTATATTTTCTGCAGTATTTTGCGTTACAGTATTTTTCTATAGCGGATAAACCATATCGATCGTAATTCGTGCCCGGGCTTTCCCAAAGGCATTTTTATTTTCCGGAGGCGAGCTTACGTCGGAGGATGCGCGTAGCTCAATTCATTGCTCTGGGAAACTTGTGCACCAGCGAGAATAGCCCACTGAGCCGGGTCCTCCTTCGACGCGACTCCTTTTCCTCTAGCTCTGCTTCTACGGCCTTTGTCCCCGCGTTCGTTTTTCCCTCAGGTCCTCCCGCGCGCCGTTGCACAGCAGAAAAGACTTCTCTGCATGTTCGAGGCGACGAGAGAGCCGAGAAAAAGGAGGCGGCGACGAATAGACGTTTCCTGCCCCGCGTCTTGCAAGAAAGAGAGACGGCCATTCCGGACGACGCAAGAGCTTGTTTCCAGCTCTACAATACATATTTCTCAGCACGAATCTCCCAGATCGATAGGTAGGCGCTACCCAATTCAGGAGAAACGATTCTTCGTATTTTGATTCACGACTCGTTCACCAACCGACCATTTCATTTATCGCGGTTATTTACGGTTGAATTTTACCAACGATAAATAACTGGATTTATTGTCGTAATTTGGAGGGTCCTTCTCATTGTATTGTTTACCGTATTTCCAGGAAAATTGCTTTAAATTGGATGTTCAAATTCAATTAAGGTCAAGTGAGATTCATTTAGACTTTTGATTTATTTGTCTCGTCAATGATATATTATTATTACTATTCAATATCTTCTTAAATTATTGAAATATTTTAAAAAATAAAAGCTATGCTGATCATTAATTCATTATATAAAATAACGGTTTTTCTAGCATGTTTATACAAAATACGACAAAATTGCATTACCATTATACAAAAATTATTTTTCTGCTATTTTACATTCGGATTTACATTGTGTGCAAACTTGATTAATCTAATAACAGATTAATTTTATTTCATTTGAAATCATAACGTTTAAGAAATAGAAATATACATTTAAAAATAGAATTTTAATGTAAAATACGTCTACAAATCCAGCTAAAAAATTAATATAAGTTAAATTTACAGCGCAATTGTAATTATAATTAATATTAAATTTCATTATCAGCTTAATAAAACTATATTTTTTCATATAGAACATAATTTATTTCTTTTTTCTGCAAAAAAATCTCTAAAATCTAAATTTAAAATTATTAATATAAATACGAAAAATATTTATTTTCAAAACCAAGTAGATATACTTTTCTCTCAAAATCGGTCAAATTTTACGTTGCGCGACGGGCAGAAAACAACAATTTACGACGTCGCGCTCATATAACCCCTAATCGGCGAATATTTCTGCAGGAATTTTCTTGGACCGGTTTCAAGGAAGCAGGACCGGGCCAAAGTAAGCCAAGAGGATATATATATATATACATTCCCGGGAGGAATCTGGAAAAGGTTCTCTTCCTCTACAGGTATATGCTCTTTTTGCCAGGAAAATAAAGATAACTCTGCGTTTCCGGCGCGTCGCGACGGCGGATACGACGCGTAGCATCCCGGCATGATCTCGGCATCTGGCGTGAATAAAGAATGCACGTCGCACGAGATTCCGTTTGAAATTTGAATCGTGTCGTACTGTACTGTATGTATTATGTCGAAAGAATGCGATGTCAAACCAGATACACGTCTTTGTCATGTTTACCCGCTTATTGTGCAACGTATCGTCGTCGCGACGCTAAAACTTCTCGGAAGAATATCTTTTAAAAAAAATATCTCCTCTATATAAGAGAGGAGTGCTAGCCGGTTGATCGCGAAAATTCGCCGTGAAAATGCGATAACTTCGAGAAAAATGATGCCTTGAATTTTTACGTTAAAAATTCTGTATAAATTCTGATCTCTTCTAAAATATAATTCTCGGCGGACACGGGAATACACATACTCTCTCTCTCTCTCTCTTCACTTCTCTATTTTTAGAAGTTACACGGTAGGGAAGGGTTAATGTGACTGTGAGTCCGGAAAAACTGGAAATATCTCGCGCGTTATAGCGTGAAACAACGGAGGACAATCAGAATTTTATTCTACGGTGAGAAAAGGCAAAAAGTTTCGCTCGTACATTGCGTGCTCTTCGCTTTACAACGACAAACGTAATACACTCCACCACCGTCGCGAGAAAGAAATTCTGTTAAAAACATAACGCGCAACTCTAGACCCATGTGATACATCGCACTATACATCATACTTCAAGTACTCGAATATAATTCATCTTCTATGCGAGATGCACTGTCAAAATGATATATATTTTCAAGAATCGTCATTTTATCAATGAACTACACACATGATCTGTAAAAGATCATATTTTCATATCTCATTCCGTATGTAATTTTAACTTGCCGTTCAGCTAATACTTGAAAAAATACACTTCCGCGTATTTGACAAAATTATCAATAAAAATTTTAAATATTCCAATATAAGTATTAAATCAATCCATATCTCAAACTATATATTTTATAATTTAGAAAAATAAAATAGTATTCATTTTTATATTTTAAATATTATTAATTTGTACTTTAACGAATATCGAATTTCATTGATGTTTAATATAACACATACATTGATGCTTTATGTATATAATAATGTACCTCACACATATAAATACAATTCGGGAGATTCATACGCATTGTAAGATAATATATAGATATAATATGGCAAACAATCGGGTGAAACATATGCTTCTGCTAAGCGAGAGAAAGGAAAGGGAAATAAAAAATAATAAACTGCCACTTCTTAGCGAGAAGCTTCAAGACGCGAAATGTACGCGAATTAAAGTGCCGTTTCTACAACGGCGCTCTGTTGAAATATCTTCTCCGGCGAGCTGTTGCGAAACTCTGGGGAGAAAAATGAGATGAGAAGATGATCTCTCGTACGAGAACGACGTTTTTACCAGGCATGTTTTATTACTGTTCTCGCAGACTGTATTCGCACTTTCCCTCCCCTACCCTCTCGTCTATCCCTGGTCACATTAGACAAATCCGAGGATTCAATTCGACTTGCCTGCAAACGCCAATTGAGAGACCATCTCGGTCGGAAATTCTATCGAAAGGAGAATCGCAGTCGAGTATGCGCCACGTTCCTAACTGATGCTTAATTGTTAAGTCCGTTCTTGGTCGCTTGTATTGGGGGATTAGCTGCGGGAAGAGGGTATATAGTTAGAAACCCTCGAGGAGATACGGCTACAAACAGTAACCCATGGCGATCTGCGTTTATTCGACCGAGCTCTAATGTCTATACAACATTCGCATGCTATGAAACTTTCGCTACCGCAATTGTTCTCAATAATCTAATGCCCAAAGCGTTCCGAAGGGACGTTAAATGAAATATAGAAGCACCTTCTGTAGGTACATATGTGGAATGATAGTGAGAGAAACTTAATTCTTCCCATTTCAAATTTCAATATATATAAATAAAAAGATGCGCTGATAACATAAACATTTAAATTATAATAATATAAAAACGCATCTTTTAATCTTTATATAAAATAATCTAGATATATGCCATCATAATACGATTAAATCTACGCGCATAGGCAATAGATTACTCGAGATTGTCATTACGACGACAGCGTCATAATGAGTGTTATTATCAGGATTCAGAAAGGAATGCATCCCACCTCTATATTAAAAACATGAAACGCAAGGAATTTAATAACGAACGTTAAGCGCATTCTGTCTGCAGATAGAAACTCATAAACCTTTTTCCAGATATCTCAAGACTCGGAATGCACGAAAGAAGTACACGTTAAGCGGCCCGTGAAAAGACAAAGATAAGGACGAAAAAAGAGAGGGAAAGGAGAGAAGTTTTTCACGAGACTGTGATATGGATATATGTATCTCTTCCAAGTTTTCTCGTATCCGTTCGGAGATGCCATTTGCTCTCTTCGTTGGTTAAATCCAGGGATCCAATTTCAATTCATTCGCTGGAAGCTCGGTACTGTAGCGATCTTTTTCGAAATTGCAATTGGTAAGAGTCACCTAAGTCTAGGCTTTAGCGACTGGGGATTAGATTGACTCGCAGGAAAGACGTGGAAATGAAAGTGTCACGTAGCAACCGCAAAAGTATCGAGACAACCTCACCTACTGCATCATATCGACTTTTGATGACGCAAAGAATACTTTTTCCAGGCACGAGAAACGTTACGAGAGCAGAGTTTTATCACGACTTTCTTTTAGAGAAATTGATATATATTTATTTAAATATTAAAATTTTATCTTCTCTCTCTCTCTCTCTTTCATTAAAACAAAATAAACGGATTTTTTAAAGAAAGGAAGTTTTATCAGATGATGAAAAAACTTTATAAAAATCATTTTCATAACAGTGGATCATCTATCATCAACAATTTTTTACTAATATTTAATTGTTACCTTTCAAAATCACTTAAAAATTGCGTATGTATATGTGCTTGTCACCTTTTTGATTAAAATTAAAACTTATATTATCTAAATGCGAATTCAAAATAGTCGCTATGTATTAGTTTTACGAGCTACTTGCCTCGTCTGTTGACTCAATGATTGTTTGACATTTCAACTCTCTCATACTTCATGGGCGACTCGCCGAGAACCAGCTTCGCTACTTTCGATGCAAGTCTAATGAACGACAAGCCAAGACATAATATATACAGGTTTCCTTTTATTTCGCTTAACGGGCTATTTCATGTGAATGAAATAAATGATTTCATTTTGAATATGTTAATTATTTTATTTGTATAATATCTCTACCATAACATTACAATAATTGTAGATCTTATATCGAATATCTACTGTATTCCTCTCGCATGATAATCCAATTGTACCCACACATTTTAGGAATTTGATACACATTTAGGTATTCGATAAAATAAATCGTTTAAATGCTAATAATAATAATCCGTGATGTGTGTGTGTATACGGCAATTATCGATAATTATTAAATTCAATATTTTGATATACATAGAATGTGACAAATGGCATAAAAGCGCAATTGAATTCAATCAACAAGCTGTTTTTCGGTCAATAATTATTGAATAGTTTTGTCTTTCGTAAATTTTGATAATGAACGCAATTAATACGCGAGACCCGATCGCTTTCTACATATTATATTAAATCGTATCACCTTAATCTATTATTTGCTTTCTATTATACAGATAGAATTTTAAGAGATTTAGATTAATGTTTATACGTTTCAATTATACATTTTCGAGTTATAATTTTATTGCTGAAGCGTGTTCGATAAGATAATATTGCATTTGTTTCTCGTTGAGAATGTTGAGATAATACTAGATGTATTACTCAACATACTATACATAATTATTTAAACACAACTACTTCAGTAGCTGAACTGCGAGATAACGCATAATCCAATTTGCGTTCTAAGTTGTAATTAATTCCTTTAAACCCGGTATGACGCGATGGCGTAATTAGTTATAATTAGATTTTAAGCCACGTGCGATATTCTTCGTCTCGGATCCGTGGTCCTCTCTGCAATGACATACTTTTTCGTTGTTTCGCGGTTTGTGAGATGGCGAGATACGGTCGCGGTAGAATTAGCGATTAATTATTGCCGCAACAAGCATAAATTGCAAAAGAAGCAAGAGAAAGAGAGAAAGAGGAAAGGAAAGGAACGAAAATTAATCGCGCCACGAAGCGCATCGTTTGGCAATCGCGAGAGGACAAAAAACGTCAACGTCGCCATCGGGGAAATGAAATCGGACCGAGTGAAAAATTACATAGCCGCGCACTGCGAAACGCCGTAATACCACACTACCATCACGTTGTAGTCTGAATTGCAGCCTTCGTCGACTGCGAAACGTTTTGCCTTCCTCGCAACGATGATATCGCGCGCTTTTTATCTCCGTGGCGACGCGCGGCACGTGACACGACGCGTGTCGATCGTGGAAACCACGTCAGAGAAAAACTTTTCCTTTGATCTTGGTGAGCGTTTTTTCGAAACGATGTAATTCTGTAAACCGTACGGTCCGATTAAAGCAAGTCACCCGCGCGTTATGCTCAAAACACACGTACAACAGTGTTTCCGTACGGTAGGATAAACGTCAGAGCATTGACGACGGATAAAATATCGGAAATAAATTTTTTATATTTCGTCCAATTCAATTAATAAGGAAAAAAATTTGAACAAAAAAATCTGTATAATATTGTTGTCACATGATTTTATCACGTATCAGATTGCAACATAATTAATTTCGTATAGATAATTCAAAATAATTAAAATTTAATATAGTTAAAATAGATATTTTCTCTCTTTCTTCTCTCTCTATGCACCTGCACTAATAAATAATTATCCTTTTTCTATTATAGATACAAGAGTTACACAAAGCGAGATACAAGAGTCACGGCGAGTCACGCAACGTCGCCAAATCGTGCAATAATGATGTTTGTGTCAAATAGCGAGACCATATTAAACTTTTCTGGCAGTTACTTGGAGTCACGAGCATTGTAACAAGGAGTATTTCTTTATATGTAAACACTCAGCGTATTAATTGGCTGCGACTTTTCACAGACGGAATAAAAACGGGTACAGTGGAGCGGTGACGATCAATCGGATTCTATCGATCTGCTTGATGGTATTTGCATCGTTAGAGTCTGATCGTTTTCGCGATAAAAGACCACGACGCTAAAATATTGGGCTTCTTGTTTAACGAGGTTAATTCCCCAATAATTGAACGTTCGGGTAAGCATCTGGTGGAGACGTGGTTTTTAAAAAACCGCCGATAGAAATGATGAAAAGCAATGAAATCGAAGAGACAGAAAAAAAAACGAAGCAGTCGTGAATTCCGCCTGAAGAATAGCTCGCTTTTCACAATATCGCCATTCAAGTTGTTAGCCGAGGTTGAATATTTTGATATGCATTGACTATAATTACTAGTAAAGAAAATTCGTCATTTTTCGGATTTTATTGTTTACGTAATTCGAAAAATATGTTATTTACGAATCATATAAACATACTAGCTATTAAATGTTCTGCCTTATATAGAATTGTTTTTAGCATTACAAAAAAAAATATTTTTAATTTTACAGAAAATATAGTTTATTTAATATAATACGTATAAGATGCTAATTTCCATCCCTCATTTAAACAATGCAGTTACAAACAATTACTCTATTACAATCATTAATTGCATGCCTTATTAGAGAGAAACCAAGAGCTTTTTTTATCTAAAAACTGAAAATGCAGGTTCTGCAATTTCTCTTTTTCTCCAAAGTAAAAAATACACAATAGTAATATAAAAATAAAATATATATATATGTAAAGATATAAAAATAATTTATAAAATAATTCTAAATCAACATCACTAATTTAATCTTCCAAAATTTAATTATATGTTAATTATATATTAATATATTTATACTGCGAGAGATATGAAATATGTGCTTCCGAATATATATCTTTTAAAATCGATTCAACTCAAAGTAATTAAAGTCATTAGATTCCTTTACATTCATATCTCTTCCAAAATAGTTTCGAGATTAACAATTGCTAAAAATGTTCATCTTCTTTCTTTCGTATAAAAATCATCGACTAAGCATGTGAAATATCTGCGGTCTAGTACGTTCCAAACGATGATTTCATCTCGATTAATATGCGAGGGTTAATTCCAGAGCGATTGAGCGCTGTGCGATAACGCCCGACTTTTACAGGCACCTTTTAAGCGTAAATAAAAAGCAAGGAAGGAAAAGAGAAGTCAATAGAGAGTAGGCTGGCTAGGATGAGTGTGTGTCCGGGGGGTGAGCACGTATCGCCGGCATAAAAGCTCGTTCCATTTGCTCGTTCCCTATCCATGCGTTTCCGTCACGTAGAAGGTTCTCCATTCGGTGTACCCGATGGCCGCAAACAATTCGGGAGCGGAAAGTAAAGCACGCGCGAGAAAAAGAGAAAAAGAAAAGGAGAGAGAAGATGGAGTGGTGCATATCCCGCGCAACATAGGAACTTCTTTAATCCCCGTCGAAAGCAAATGAACAGTACGTTTGTGAACAATGCTTCCACCTTCCTCGCTTTAACACCCTTCCCCTTTTCACAAAGAGAGACCACCCTCCTTTACTTCCTTCTCTAGCTACGCTTATTCCGCGGTCCCCTCCGTCTTCCATTTCCTCTCTATCACTTTGATAGCGGCGCGATCCGATAAGCGGCGACCCGGATAATAATAAAGTGCCGCGCGCGTCTCGTTTGAGGTAGGAAAATCAAAATTGAAGGAGTCCCTTGCGCGCCCAAAAGGGCAACTGTGATTATTAAATCGTTGCTGCCGACTTATCGGGCGGAGATAGGTAGTGGAGTGAAACCTTTTGTTCCGTCGTATGCTTCGTTGATCGCGAAGCACTGTGAATAAGGTAACCGCTCCCCGAAGAAAATGGTGTAGTACAATGCCGATGGGCGGGGAGGCACGCGAGGGATTTTCCGTAAGCGGAGATACGCTCCGACGTTTTCCCGCGGCTGAAATTACACGACAGCATCTATTGAGCATTTAAATGTCGATTTTTACAAGCCACCGATTTCTCGTAGTGAACAAGCATTAAAATGCCACGCTAAAAATAACTGTTGGTACATGCGTCGTATACTTTGTAGTTGTATGCATGTAACTTTGCAAGATATATTATTTGGATTGTAAAATTTTTATTCGCACGCAGTATTTTCTTTCTTAAAATTATTATATATTTTCTCTTACCCGGCATTTCGTTTAAAAATTTATGTTGATTTCTGAAAGAACTTGATAACAACTATGCCAATCAAAATATTTATGGCAATCTTCTATCGATATATAGTTAGATTCTCTCGACCATTTTCTCGTAATTTTATCCCGTCTCATCGTCTTGCTTTTTTGTTATCCATATACTTTGTAATGGAAAAATATCCATGGCAAAAATCTTTGATATTCAGCTCGACGTCATATTTCTTCGAGTACTCCATACATACAATTGCGAGCCAGGTTATAATAAAATAACGGATACTAATTACCTACGTCCGAGGGAGACCGGCTCGTATTTCATTTTCTATACTATCGCGCGATTTGCATACACGTGACCGTTCATGTTAATTTCTTGTCTCGCTCGGCTTCTCCCAATTTGCCGGCGTAGCGTATTAAACTGAAGATCGCGTTTATCAACTTGTTTAGAGAATCGTTCCGATAAGCTTATGATAATTAGTGTACGCGATTCATTTCCCTTAATAAGTAAATTCCCTTCTCTGATAATACCTCGCGATTCGAGAAAAAAGTCTCCCACGAGTATCTATTATAGCTGCATAAATGAGCCATCAAAGATAGGTAAATGATCTCGATATATTCACAAAGATAATATAAATTCTAATGTGCATAGTATAGTTTTTGATAGTAGATTGATGTAGCAAAGGAAAGCTTGGCTATCCTTTGTTTAGCTGTATGTCAAATACTGCTGGAAACTGGGAAGTTTCGTCAAGAGACGCGTTAATTAACACTTGCGCGTACGAGCGATTCCACGTGAAAGAACCCGGCGAGTTTTAAGCGTGCTATATTTGCCCCTGTTGCCGTGATATTGACTACAACCATTACATCTCCGTCCGCAGTTTCACTGTCAGTTACGCTGCCCAGACAGTTATAATAACGAAAAGAGATATTTCATAGCACAATTTCATGAGCTTTACAGAAACTGTAATCTATCGTGCTATTATAAATTGATTGTTAGCTTTTGATTCCAAAAATAAAAGATTTACTTAATTGGTTTCAAAACTAAATCTATAGATTATTTCTGAAAAAAATGGTTTATATCTTTTTATATTAAAATATATAAAAACAAATTAATTTGTAAAGTTTTTACAAAGATTACAATAACGGGAGCACTTATAAATTTTAATTGAACAAAATGATATCTGTTTGGTTTAAATTAATAAACAATAAAAAATTAATAAAG
The DNA here is from genome assembly GCF_003651465.1 of Formica exsecta. Lineage (NCBI taxonomy): Eukaryota > Metazoa > Arthropoda > Insecta > Hymenoptera > Formicidae > Formica > Formica exsecta. Next base: position 3,775,147 of record NW_021849297.1, on the reverse strand, counting down.
CTTTCTTTTCAACTATATTAAAAAAGCGTAGAAAAATACGAAAAAAAGTTCATGTTAATTTCTTGTCTCGCTCGGCTTCTCCCAATTTGCCGGTGTAGCGTATTAAACTGAAGATCGCGTTTATCAACTTGTTTAGAGAATCGTTCCGATAAGCTTATGATAATTAGTGTACGCGATTCATTTCCCTTAATAAGTAAATTCCCTTCTCTGATAATACCTCGCGATTCGAGAAAAAAGCCTCCCACGAGTATCTATTATAGCTGCATAAATGAGCCATCAAAGATAGGTAAATGATCTCGATATATTCACAAAGATAATATAAATTCTAATGTGCATAGTATAGTTTTTGATAGTAGATTGATGTAGCAAAGGAAAGCTTGGCTATCCTTTGTTTAGCTGTATGTCAAATACTGCTGGAAACTGGGAAGTTTCGTCAAGAGACGCGTTAATTAACACTTGCGCGTACGAGCGATTCCACGTGAAAGAACCCGGCGAGTTTTAAGCGTGCTATATTTGCCCCTGTTGCCGTGATATTGACTACAACCATTACATCTCCGTCCGCAGTTTCACTGTCAGTTACGCTGCCCAGACAGTTATAATAACGAAAAGAGATATTTCACAGCACAATTTCATGAGCTTTACAAAAACTGTAATCTATCGTGCTGTTATAAATTGATTGTTAGCTTGAAAAAAAAAAACAATTGTTAAAAACTAACAATGAGCTTTCCTATATTTAACATATGTTGTAAAATGTAGCAACTGTTAACTTTTTGACATTGCATTAATTATAATCTATACAGAAAAATAAGTTTCGCGATACGTTTTAATGTATGTCATAGTTATCAATTGTCGTTTACATCGCAACGATGCTCATTCTTCCGACCAGTTTAACTGAGTTTAACCTGGTCCATCTCGTTAGATCTGGTCGAAAACTCCACGTAACGGCGAACAACGTATACGCACACGAACATGGAAGAGCGAAAATGGTCGCGTGTGCCAGGTCGTGTGCACGAGCGGAAATCGTCGGGGATGTTAATCCGTGTACGCATGGACCATTAATAGCGGACGTCGTTAAACGGATTGCCGTCGATACTACGTAGCATTGGCAGCCACGTGCATAAGTGCCACGACCAATGGCGTGGAAACGGCCCGGTTATCGCATCGCTGCGAATGTTTTCCGTCACGCGACATTTCGCATTCGCTCCAAATTGTTTACGTCAAACAGCAATTTAAAGGAACGAGAAAATTAACTATGAACAGCAAGCTATTAAATTTTTCATAGCATTATATCATATACATTAAAAAAAAATAATGAAGCGTCAATGGGTTTTGTGCGCTGTTAATAAATATGTTTAAATAATTTAAACGATAAAAAAATTTTTCTAATGCGCGCGATTTATAATGCGGTTGGAGGAAAATGTGTGTGGTGATGTATTTCATAAATGTGCGACACGCGACATCTATATATTTTACAAATATATATTTATAGAGACATTATTTATGATATCCTTCGCGAGAAATAACACAGTCGCAAAAAATGATTTAAGATTCTTTTAAAAATTATATAAAAATTGCGTTTATTTTTTCTTATCATCTTACTTTATTATTATCTCAAAAAATGCACATTGTGACATAATAAAAAAAAAAAAAAAATCTATGTATTTTTATGTTACATATATAAAAGCGCTTTTCAAGAAATATACAATAAATTCGCACCATAACATCTTTCATAAGGCATTAAAAATTCAGCTACGAATTCATATTTCATATCGCTGCGTTATATACATCATCGGGTTTATGTTGAGAGAAATGTATCTCTGCACGATTACATCTCTCTAAATCCGGCCCCGCGCGCTTCTACGCTACAGGAAGTATCTGTAATAATTCAGAATCGAATGAACAGGGATGTGCCGACGGTATAAACACGTAACAATGTGAACACCTTACAAATAGCCCTACACCAGTAATCGCGTATCGTATCGGATATATACGAGAATGTTACGCCGCGAACTAGGTATTCGCGCACGCATTAGATCATACGCGAATGGCGTATGTACCGGCTGCTGTGTGATGCAAATTGCGATTCCTTGTTAATTACGATGGTCCCGGCAAATCTATACCGACCACGAATCTCGCCGCTCCAAAAACGGTATTAAACTCGATGATCTGTGAGAAAATTTTATTTTTAAATGTAATTTTATTACGCTGCTTGACGTATCAAGAAAGAACAAGGAAAAAAATGCGTGTTCTTTGTTAGATTTGTGTGTGATCACAATTTTCCCTTAATTTTTTATATTATGCAAATATTTATTTTTTTTAACAAACAGTCTTTTGAAGTAAAATTGACTACTTATTATTCCAAACTACTTTCATGCGATTAATTATGTTACTCGAATTGAATTAAAATTAAAATATTTTGATCATCGTGTATATCGGAAGCGTAATTGATTTGCGGTGCAAAGCGATAAAAAGGAAATTGATATAAAGAAGTAATTCAAAGAATTGCCGATTAGCTCCGCCATAAATAAAACGATTGCGAATAAACAACGATGACTCTTATAATTCGCGACGCGCTTAAAGCATTTTTATTATTTCGATTATATGTTCTAATTACTACTTATTGACGTGAAACAAGATCACGCCGCCATGCCTTTCGTTTGCAATTTCAAAGCAAAGCGAGCAATAGACGCAGTTCAAATGATCGGAGAATCTCGACTCGACGTTCGCTGGTCGTCGAAAAGTTTCTTCGTTAAGTCGACGGACTTTTTCCACGGATTTTTGTGTATTGTTACCGGTCGTCCGATAGGAAATATTGACTTTCGTCCGCATTTTCCGCACAAACAAGTAAGAAATTTTGTGCGACGCGTCCGTTGACTCCAATTAAGAGACCCATTGTCACAGGCAGATCTCCATGTGTACGTAATCGGGCGCTCTATTGAAAACTTCCCGGGATCCCGAATCCCGGGATGGCGTCCCGGTTTATTTTCCAATCGGCACAACGAATTTTTGCTCGAGCATTATTTGTCCGACATGACCACTTCGTTCGTCATTGATCGCCATCGTGACATCGAAACGAGGAAGATTAATGAGAACGCGAGAGAAAAGGCGTGATGCGAAAAAAAAAGAGAAAGAGAGAGAGAGAGAGAAAGGAAACAGAACGAATGTTCCCGTTAAATTTCCAACCCCGTCGTCTTCGAATCATCAAAATTCTATTAATTATCGATGTCTCTAACTAACAAGATAATCCATGGTCTAAAAATTCAAGAATTGTCTATTATGGCCGATGTCGTATACCTAATTTCGTATTTTTATTCTTAATTCGCTGGCCAATACTAAACTTATAACAATTTTCTTCCCGCTCTTCATCCCATGTGATGTATTGATGATTGAATCTCGTTAGACATGTGCAAAAAATTTGCGATGTCACATGCGCCATAATAAATCCTCAGTTTCGTTAACGAGATTCCGTATTTTGAATATCAAAATCATATATCGAAATATCGCCAACATAAAAAAAAAATTCGCCATTAATAGAGATAGCTGTATTTTTCAAGTTTATCGTTAGATACAGCGTGTATCTCTGTAAAAAAAGAAATATAGAAATAAAAATACTCATTATGAGTGAAAATATTGTGCAACATAAAAATGCCTTCATATATAATAAATATTGTAATTTGGATTTTTTATTTCATATAAAATAGAAAAATTATCAGAATATATATATATATATTTTACAACTCGGCATTTTTGTTGCTATTAGAATTGACGCCTAAGAGATATTTCTAACGCGATCGGTGAAAAAAGAAATATTTTGATCGACGCAAAAGAGATGGAAAAATGAAAGCCATTGGCAACAAACTCATCAGCTTCTACGGTACAAAGTCGATAAAGTATCCTCGAGTGCAACTTGACGATTGCTTCCGAGAACGTAATGTGTATTTTCTTTTTTTTTCTTCTTTTTTTGTCGAACTGTGCTCTTCGACTCCATTACCGGTAGACGAGCGACGTAACCAACTTCGAGAGGCACCGGGGTTTAGTTTCTTTTTCGCTGTCTCCAGTTGTTGACTCTACCGTCATGCCAGGCCCGACGTGCTTTTTCGAAAGCTCCATAAACACGGACTTAAAGATCGTGCCAATTCGAGCGAATGTGAGGGAAACGCTGGAGACGAAAAATATTACGCTTCAGAGTAAACATGCGAAAATATAAAGTATAGGATTTGCGCGTTGTGATAAATAAATTATTGCATTCAAAAAATTAAAAAAATAGCTCTGCAGATTAAATCGATAACAAAAATAGAGACAATCAAAGAGAGAGAAAAAGTGCAAAGCTTTATTAAAAAAACTATCTTATTAAATCAATATTAGGCTAACAAAAGTTACATTTTCCTGTCTCTCGTTACACGTATATTTATCTTTTTAAAATGATATTTTACCTATATATTAAAAAATAGAATATTTTTTGTTAGTAAAAAAAATATCTAAAAATACTTCTTTTTTTAATATTTTCAAGTTTTATCGTAATATCGGCGAGAAATCACATTTCGTTAAAGGTCTCATTTCCGAAAACGACGAGTAACGACGATTTGGTGAAACGTCGCGATCATAGAAGGGGAACGATACGCCGATCAATTGATGATCCATTAATGAATCGGGTCTGCGACGAATCGTCGTTGCGCGTTTGCTGCAAACCTAGCCAATTATTACTCGCAAATTCCACCTTCGTGGAAATCCCTAACGACATTTCCGTCAACGTCCCATGCGAACTTGCCACTTCAGCTCGCGCGAATAATGGCAACGCGACGTGGGACGCGGATTATATTGTTGCATCGACTAATTGGATGCGAAAGAGAAGAATGGGACGAGACATGTAATAAAACCACGAATGTGTTCGCGTGCGATGTGTATCCTCGCCGTAAGCATACACCAGAAAACACGCGAAATAACTTCACTGGAAAAACGGGCGAGTTGACGCGATTATTACCCATCATTGTGCTTTCACTTCTTCTAATTATAACACAACAGATTCGTGAAATATCGCCGATTCAATCCTATTTGTCTCTCGATTAATAGAAAAAAAGTAGCGGTATTTTGTATGGTCGTCATATCTTCGATATATCGATTTTCCGTTACAGAATGAACTTCGCGTAATCTCATCATTTCTCTACGTGGATATATCCTAATATTTTTTATTGCGCCAATATTTATAAAATACGTAATAACGGAAAGTTATCGATCAATCCGCGAAGAGAGATTCTTTGTCCGCGTTTTCGTAAAATTCATAAAATAGTTTGGCTTGCGTGATGACCTTTAAAATCCAATATCAGTAACCTTTTTCCGCAATTCAATGCCGTTATTTTTAATCAAAAACCAACAATAAAGAATATAGCACATTAAAATTTTGCTAAAAATGTATATTTATTCCACGCGTCGCGAGATAAGCATTTTCTTACTCGGTGATAAATTCTTTCACTCCTTTTTTACATCGCTAAAATGCGAAAGACTTTGCTGCGACGAAACTCTATTTAGGTGTCGTGTCGCGTCGCGAGGTGCGCCGTGAGATTTATCCCGAATCATGAGGCGGAGCGGATTTACGGGTAACGAAAATTGAAGGAAGTCGCCCGTTGCGATTTATCACGATTTTTCAAAGGCTTCCGACCGAGTCGTGAATGAGATTGAGAGTGTTCTATGATAACCCCGACCGCGTAAATGCCTGCGCATGACACTCGCGATTTAACGTCAATTCTGCTGTGTATACGCGGCAGAGAAAAAGATAAAAAGAATATAAATAAAGGCGACCCTTCGATCTGTGTACAGCACTCGGCAT
>NW_021849297.1:3737070-3769302 GCF_003651465.1 Formica exsecta | reverse complement strand
CGGCATTCTCCGTTTTTCCGCAAGAATACGAAACTAATATTAAAAAACAGACTAGATGGAAACTTTATATAAACTTTAAAGCGCTCTTCCTTTTTTCTCTCCCTCCCCCTCCTCCTTTTTCTCTATACTGGGAGTGAATAATATATTTTATAATAACTGTGGTGTCTATATCAAACATTTTCATCCTTCTTTAAATATGCACAGTTGTTACAAATATATATAAATACATATAAATATACATATAACAGATACATATATAAGTAAATATACATAATATATATAAATCAGAATTTCAGGAGAAAACTACTAATGATTGTATACTACAAATATAGTTATATTTTTGCCATAATTTCATAATAATATATTTTTTTATAATTTGTCGTCTTTTACCGTGTGACCACACATAGTCTCTAGAACTATTTATATCAAATGGCATTCTTAAAATTTTATTATTTATATTCAATCAAAGATACTTAGGATATTATATATATAGGATACTCTGTATTATAATAATGATTATTAATTAACAGTGATAAATTAATTAAGATCATATTGCAGCAACGTATCGTGGAATACCTGTATTCTTAATTGAATTATTGCTAGCTAACAAAGTTACTACTGTACCGTACCTTGTTCGATAAGAGGCAACTAATTCAATCATATCAGTTGCGGCCAAAGCAAAGCAAAACCCGAAAACGTTTCGTCTNNNNGCCAGATTTGCCTGCTCCCACGAGATATAATTTCAATTTTACATCTCGTGGACCGTATTTTCCACATCCCGCATAATGGAAAAAGTTATCCGACAAAGTGGATTTTGCCACAAAACCAAACTTAAGAAGTTTAAAATTATACTCGGGATTATATTACGTAAGATTATTCTTGGATCATGTTAATCCAATAAAATTGAAAAAGATACAAAACTTATTTTCTAGCGATCATGAAAAAAAATCGTGTTTTCGGAATTCGTTAAAATTATAAATCTCGACATCTTGAGAAAACATTATAAATTATTTTGTTCATTTTTATTTTGATTAATATAAATTACGTTTCAATATCGATACAATTATTTAAAAAAATAATAAAATTTTTAAAAAATCACAGAGAGAATGAAAAATGCTCGAAACTTGCTGTCCGATTTGCAATTTAATTGGCAAGATACGTTAACACATACCTTTCCCGAGACAAACTCGCAGGATGCATTAAATCAGACACGAATCGGACGTTGATTTAACATCATGTGTTAGTACATTACGCCGCACTGACAGACGTTTACCAAGACGGTATTATTTCAGGCAGATAGAACAGGGACACGTCCAAAACAGCACGTCAAATCGCCTCGTCGTCGTGTAAAGCACATCCGCGTGCACAACTATAATTCGAGATCTCTATATTCCGCGTGCCACGCGGGCGGCCGTCGACGTTTCGTCTAATCGAAGAAGTTATCGAGCGAAATTGCTTTCTGTGGCTTCAACGTACAGTTGTACACTCACCCACGCGAGACTGCTGCAGAGAGCTGGCGCATATAATAGGGCAGATCAAAGGAGTTTGCGGCCAAAGCTTATCCGCCTCGTGTACTATGCGCGCAAGATAGCACGATTCGAGTATGTGTATGTGTGTAAGCGCGTGCACCGATGAGCGCTGACAAAGAGACGTGCTCTCGGAGACGTAAATTATCCGCTTATTACATTCGCGATTCCTCAAAAACTAAGAGACATAGTGGACATTCGGACACGATAATTATATATTATTATTCCAGCGAGACGCGTCGCAATACATTCATGCGTGTATGCCGTATATCTGCACGACGAGAAAATCACATTGTGCGCTATAAAATCGCGGCTGCAAACGATGCTAGAATGAACGAGTCGATGGCGCTCAATCGTCGAGATGTTATCGAATTCATTAGAAATTGCGATTGCCTGTAAATTAAAATTATCCTGTGTTCTATAAACAATGTGGCTAAAAGTCTACGAAATGAATCTCTCTGTCCTGTCACAAAACATTTATCGTATTATAAAAATAAATAATATGTATAGAATTATTAATAAAAAAAAATTAATTAAATAATTTTACGCAGCAAACTAGACTAATCAAAAAATCTTATTTTTCAAAAGAAAATCTCGTAATAGTTTATATTTTAAATTGTCAATTATTAATTCATCAAGTAAATAATTTATAAATAAGAAAATGTTAATATAATATTGCATTGTAATATAAAATTAATTTGTTCATACTCGCAAAACTTTTTAATGGTTGGAGCAGTGTTCTTGATTTACGAATAGCGATAGCATCGAGTAGATATATAGTCTATACTTTCGGCCTTTTAAGTTTCCATTATCGAGTAACTCCTACCATCTAGCTAGATGTATGTGTACATTTTGTTTCTCGCAGCTTTTTCCTCTTAAAACATCGCAAAAAACGATTTATTGCGAATTATTCGAAAGCCGGTACATTTTCCGCTATACTTCAACACTATTTATTCGTATTAATATGCAATTGATCAAATACTCGTTTCCGCGTAAAATATGATGCCGCGTAACGTAGGAGCTTGGATAAATCAATAGTTAATGCATATACGAAATGTTAGTATTTGTACAAACGTCACGATTGTTTCCACGATAATTCACGTCAACAGATTGCAAAGTGCAGTGTCTCTGTAATGCGTCATTGATACGCCGACTGTTGGAAGGTATAATCGATTTTATGCGCGTTTGTAAAAGTGTCCGTTTGAAGGCAGATACCACCCGTCGAGTGAGCAGCGAAAATATCATTAATTCAATATCGTGTAATTGGCAGTGATATCGTAGAAAATTGTGGAGAGTTGTCGCGTGCATATTTATGTGCTTTCCGTGTTGCTTTTCAAAGGCTACATATCTCGATAGGAAAGATTACAAAGAGTGGTAAATTACATCAATAATCAGTATTCTTCGTATGATACAATTTTCATTTTCTGCGTAATACAAGATAAACAGAGAACTTTATATTACTTATATATAAATATATATATATATATAATTAAAAATTGTAATAATATCTTTTAATTATTTTCTCTACACACACATACAGATTTGATCCGGTAATCTATCATATAATAAAAAATTTCTTAAATTATAAGAAAAAACAAACAATTTGCATCATTTAAATATAAGTCTAATAGTTATTTATTTATATTTCATTAATATTGAACAATGTGAGTATATCGCGCATAATCACTTTTGCATTATTAAAATATATCGAACGCGCACGATGAGATATTAAAAACAGTATTAAAACTGCACGCGTCGCTTACATTTACGCGCAAATTTAAAGATCTCGCTTCTCCAGCGTCCACGAAAAACACGGGACAAACGTATCGCGATATCATAACCGCGGATTGCGGCGGTCGCGTTCATTAATTCAAATCCGCCGCATAATCGGCGCAAATGGCGCTCAAATCAGAGAAAACGAGGGAAATTTGTCACCCGCGGCCTCGTGAAATTAATAAGTCCCGATAGCGGGCACCCATATATCCGCGCATTAATTCTGTACGAAACGAATGCGCGCGTAATCGATACATACACTACATGGGTGTGCTCGTGTTCGTGCTCGTAAAAGCGCGCGCGTACGTGTGTGTATGTGGATGTGTCTGTGCAAACGCGTTGTAAGATGTATTTACGCGAATCAACGTATTTGTCCGACCGAGAGACAGCCTCGCTCACAGGATGCCATGCCAATTAGTAATCACGTAATTAGCTATGCTGTCGTTGTAGGACGATTATTATTGTCCTGCGGCTAACAGAGATTGCTGCGGATCCAGAGAAGATGGATCGAATTACTTGGAGAACATCGCTTGCAGCCGTTGCGAAATTGGGTTATGGAGAGTGGATTTATGGCGGATTTTAAATCTAATTTATAATGCACGTGCGAGATATACGTGTATATATAAAGGGCATGCACTTTGAAAACTAGTCAGAGAGAAAGAAAAGATTGCTACTATTATTGAAAACAATAATCGATTATTTTTCAATATGCAATCTGCGCTGCAGCAGAGAACAACGAAACCACTACAAAAGATAGTCCGGATAAAATGCCGCAATTCTGAATGAGAGCACTCACGTCAACAACTTGTGAATACTGTATTATTTATGAAATAAAAAACAAATTAAGAATTTAAAAATTAATACGGTCTTTTTATTAAAAGATCTTTTTACCTAAACAAGTTTTTGAAATTGACCATCCAAAATTGTTTCCGTAAAATTTCCAAAGTGTTTATCTATAACCATATGAAAATAGTTTATGTCAAATGCAATAACTAAGTAGTCACAATGTGTGTTTGTGATGAAATAAAATTATAGATTATTTCTAGGAAAGAAATTCATCCTTTATTCGTCTTTTTTCGTATTTGCTTCCGAAGGAGCAACAAGTGACGAATGGAAGAAATAAATTGTCCGTCTTTAATACAAAATGTGTCATAAAAATGTTAATTTTATGGTTGAGCGAATGCGTCATTAAACCAGGAGAGCGCAAACTCTCCTAGAAAATTTCGCGAAAGCGCGCAGAGACACGCGCGCACGCGGGTGTGTGTGTGTGTGTGTGTGTGTGTGACGAGTCTCGGTAACTTACGAAGTTGATTAGCGGCATGCGACAATACCGTTTTCCGAAATTATACGTCACGTAAATACAGTTGCAAGCACGTACGGGGTAGCAATTTCGATATTATTATTAGATTAGCGACGTTAATATACGATTATCGCTCTCTCTTTGCATATTACCGTGGTTTTAAAAGTTTAAATATAGCGAAGTAAATCTCTTTCAAAAAGCATAATTAACATAAACTGCGCAGGTTTATAGCATAATTCTGGATATACGAACTCTTTAACCAATTTGACTATTTTTCTAAGAAACGATTCTTTCTTTTTTTCTCTATCTGTTTATAAAGATAATATCTTTATAAAGATTTATTTTTAGTTTAAAAATTATTTTTGTTTGTCTTGCAACATAAATGCATATTATACTAATAACATTAGCACGCTTCTTTTTTACTCTATCTATTTTATATTTTGCCTTCCATGATAAAATGGAAATTTTCTGTTGCTACACTTATTTCGCTCATCGGGAGAATTCTTCAATTATTCTATAAGAATAAGAAGCTGATTATCTATTCTTATATAGAATAATGGATTGGATAATGCTTTCATCATGAGATGTTGCTCTTGCGATGTAACTTGCTTTAAAAGAGAAACGGTATTTTAAATACTTCGTTAAAAATTCTACTTCGAAGAAACAAGACGGAAATTTCTCATTGGAAAGAATAAAGTATGTTGCAATGCCTTTTGCAGCATGCCGTTATCTTCGATAATATGCTCGGTACAACTCTCATCCTGCGAGAGAATTTAAAAAAAAAAAACAGGAAACAAGAGATAGGAAGCTAAAGAACAGAACTTGTTAAGAAATCAAATATTCATACTCCTATTTTTTAAAAAACAAATATTCATATTACACCAACTTGCTATCAACCATGTGTAAATTGAACGTAAATAAAAGTGATCCAATTAACTAAAGAAATTTTCGCATAATTTTATATTGTTCTATCTAATCATTGCTCGTAAAATTGATCAAAGTCGAAAAAAGCGAAGGCGATAAGCCTACAAAGAATAATTTTTGAACTCATTAGCAAAAATGCTAATGGTAAGCTAAATGGTAAGTAAAAAGCATAAAGAAAATCTGTCTCCTTCTATTCTATGTCACGAATAATTCTGAAAAAAGAGAGAAAGAGAAAGAGAGTTGATAAATATTTTTCTCTCTATGTTACAAATATTATTATAAATACTTGTGTATATATATGATCCGATAAAATTAATCTGCGGAATATCTTAAGTATATGAAACTCGAAGTTTCAATAATTTCTACATAAACTCCCGTCTGACTGCAATGTTTCGAAGAAGTAATTCATCGCCGGTATCGCGTGCCGCGAACATCATTTTACAACGTCAAAAAGTTTCCCACGGTTTTTCTTAGACCGGCGGCGCACAGGCTCCGAGGCGGAAAATATGTATTCTCCCGGTAGAGAAGCTGACGCAACGCAAACGTCGCGAATTAAACGGCCGAACGAAATTGTTTCGCTTAAAGTTTAAGAGCAAAAACTCGATTCTACGCCATCCGTAGCACAGGTAGCGGACATCTATCTCTCCCCGGAGATGAAAAACCCTTAAACGAGTTCGTTCTCTCATAAAGTTTCCCTCGCGCGAGTCGCCGACGCGATCTCGCTCAAAGTTTTCGCCGGGCATCGCGCGACGCCCATCCCGTTCGCCTTTCTATCCCGGACACGCCACGTACTTGCGCTTGCATACCAATGAATTCGTCATGCTAAGTATTTTGCCGGTGAAATGATGATGGATGAAATAATACGACATAACTACCGCGGCGTATATATATTATTTTCCTTGCGCATCCGCCGCGTAAGCTTTTATCCCTTTTTTTAAGAGACCTATTTTCCCAGCTTTGCCCGTTTATTCTGATAACGTATATGGCATATATAGTAAAAACGCAGGACAAGAAACGTCAACAGAGTACGTTTTTATAACGCACTATCGCGTTCATAAAGAAATATAGCGCAGTTATCTTTTTAATGTTGAGACTCTCTCTCTCTCTCTCTCCGCGATCGCGTATTCGCCTGAAATGCTAATTAGAATCACGTCTAATTAGCATTTGCCTCCCGTATTTTTCGTCGCATTTTCACAAAGCAATTAGCACGAATTGACGGTTGTATGTACAATAGTGTGCAATATAATTTCTGAAATGACGATAACGGGCACAGACTAAATTCACCGAAGACGGTGAGAGATATTATTCTGTCGGTTCAACGAGCCGCTATAACGATAGAGGCTCGTTTATTCCACGAGAATAATGATTAGCGTCGACCGGCACGCATCTAGTCTGCGGACGTTGAAAGAAGACTCGATAGAATCGGACACGCTATTCCCCATTCGCGACTCGCCGATTCCTCCTCGTTCCTTCTACGCGAGAAAGTTTCAATGGTAGAACCGCGTTTTCTTCTACGTTGAAATATCGATCGACCACTTTTACGACCGGCTTTATAAATGTATTTTTTTCCTGATATTTGAGAAGAATGTATTTTATACGCCATATTTCATGAAGTTTTTACAATTAAAATCAATAAAAATTAATTAATAATTAATTAATAAAATAATAACAGAATTCTGAAAATTCAATGCAGAAATTTTGCATCCAGCTAAAATTTATGACATGCTTTTTAGAAAATATTTCTTATGCATTCTTGTTTAAATGTTGATTCAGATTCAAATACCTTGTAAAAAACGCAGAATAAAAAGATATCCAAATGTAAGAAATGTAGAATTTTCTGAGATATTCATATACAGAATAGATTTTCCAACTTTGTCTTCGTTATCGTAGATGACTGAAAATATGGGACGCGTTTTTCAGTCTTTCAAATTTAAATTTCACGAAAGGAATAAAACAGATTGTGATCGTAATTTGTTTTCTCTATTACCCGTGTAAAAGCAGCACGTGTAACACTTTCAGCTAAGTGACGCGAAGTTCTGCATTGCGGAACTTCGCTTTCGACTATAATACTCTGACAATGCAACGCATAGTGAAGTCACGTGTCTATAACGTCACGGGCGTCTTAATTTCATGCATTGGGAGCAGATCGATGGCTGAAAGGATCTCAACTACTATCCCCATATAAAGCCTCGGTTACGGTTTGTTTCCGTGAACATCCGTCGCTTAAACTGGAGCTTTACACCGCCCGAGGGAGTGCGGGAAGTTCGCAAGTAACGCGAGTAACAGACGCGACTCGATAACGTATTCTCGATTCAACGGAAATGTCATACTTCGCTTTATGGCGCTATTCCAGGTCAAACCCCCTTCGTGACCTGTATGTAAAATGAAGTGCAAAATGCACATGAATTAATAAAAATGCTGGACTTTGACTTTTTTTACGAAAAGTAAAATGCAGTTGTACATTTTTCGTGATAAAAAATTTTAATCTAGCTGTTATAATTTATCGCAGAAATGTGGAATTGTCGAGTAATAAGAAACACTATAGAATCGTCTTTTGTATTAATGATTGTGACATTAAGGAAAGGCAGGCCGGAGCACTTAGATTAAATAGGAAGCTGTTCCATTTAAAGAGAATAATATCGCTTCGAGCATTTCTTCGTAATTACAACGAAACATTTCATAAGATAGAATACCGCTTTTCGTGTCAATGACCGTAATAACCCCGAGGCTCATATTAAGAGGATCCTAAAGAAGCTAAACTTAATGTCAACTTCATTCTGCCAGATTGTTCGAGCAGCAATAAATAAAAATTATATCCCAGACACTCGCTCAAAACATCTCCTTCGTACATATATCGCTTATTACGTGCTTCCATATCATTGAAGAGTCACGAAATGGACGCGTGTAATGCAAAGAGTAATTTTATTCATTAGAGCGATGAGGATGCAAAGGCCGTTGCACGGTTCGTGGAATCGCACGAACGCGGTGGGGCTTTCGTAACGAAGGCGTTCTCCGAAACGAAACGTTGACATTTCAAGAAAACGGCTGTACGGACTGTATTCTCTTCACAGGACGAGGTGAATCTCATTTTCCGTTCGTAACCGACGATGCGTGTGAGCTCACAGTCGCAACATTTCGAGTCCTGACTCTCCCGACACTTTCGGATTCATCGTCGAGGGCTTGCCGTCGAGCGAGCGAGAGAAAGAGAGAGAAAGAGAGAGAGAGAGAGAGAGAGAGAGAGAGAGAGAGAGAGAGAGCGAGGGTGGAAAGAGGGACGTGCGCGCGATGGCAGAAAAGAAAGAAAACGAGCGAAGAGAGTTAAGGCGAAGAAAGAAAAGGCGTCGAGGACGATGCGAAGGCGACGACGCAGAAGTGCCGCGGAATGGAGTGCAAGATGGTGCACGTCCATCCCATCCACCCACCTTTCTTCACCCTCTCTTTCTCTCTCTTAGGCTCTCGGCCGATCTTCCTCGTTGCTCCTTCGCGAGCTTTCGCGGCGGCGGCAGCAGCCATGCATTGATCGCGAGATGAAAAGTACTATGTTACCGCCGTGGCCGGCTGAATCGGGAGGGTTGAATGCATTTTCCATTCGTCACCACCGAGTTATCATCCCTCGGTTTTTCGCGCTACCCCTCCTCCGCGCTTATTCCCTTCCCATCTCCGCGGAACTATCTGAAACGCGCACGTGTGTTGATACGCGACGAAGCTTGAACGACGCACTTGCGATTTCTCCGTCTCCTTGAAGCGTCTCGTCGACGCTTTTCTTTCGCAGCACCGGCAGCGAAAGAGTTCGACGTGTTCGTTATACTTGACTTCAATGTCATGCGAGAAAAAAATCTGCTTCCCAACGAAACGCGCGATGTCAAATGCAGTAGTGCAGCATCGTGTTTTTACGCCAAATGTACGAAACAAATTAAAGCGTCAGATTCGATATTAATGACGAAGCTTTCAAACAAGTCAAAAATATATCTTGTAACATTTATTGTCACTCCGAGTATGACCTGTAATTTTTATCGTTTCATAAAAAATAACTCTTAAAAATTTATTTGTGTGATTAGATTACTTAAAATTAAGAAAATTCGGTAATTTAAAAATTAATTAATGTAAAAGTTAAAAAATGCAAAATCAATTTTTCAGATGATCAAAGCATGTTTTTCTATATTCGTAACGATTAACTCATCCTGCCAATTTATCATTGTACATAGTGCAAGATACACAACCGTAAATATTCCTCTCGTTCGCTTTGAATTCGTATTTTTCATTTTTTCTCTTCTTCACCCTCTCTTTCTCTCTCTTAGGCTCTCGGCCGATCTTCCTCGTTGCTCCTTCGCGAGCTTTCGCGGCGGCGGCAGCAGCCATGCATTGATCGCGAGATGAAAAGTACTATGTTACCGCCGTGGCCGGCTGAATCGGGAGGGTTGAATGCATTTTCCATTCGTCACCACCGAGTTATCATCCCTCGGTTTTTCGCGCTACCCCTCCTCCGCGCTTATTCCCTTCCCATCTCCGCGGAACTATCTGAAACGCGCACGTGTGTTGATACGCGACGAAGCTTGAACGACGCACTTGCGATTTCTCCGTCTCCTTGAAGCGTCTCGTCGACGCTTTTCTTTCGCAGCACCGGCAGCGAAAGAGTTCGACGTGTTCGTTATACTTGACTTCAATGTCATGCGAGAAAAAAATCTGCTTCCCAACGAAACGCGCGATGTCAAATGCAGTAGTGCAGCATCGTGTTTTTACGCCAAATGTACGAAACAAATTAAAGCGTCAGATTCGATATTAATGACGAAGCTTTCAAACAAGTCAAAAATATATCTTGTAACATTTATTGTCACTCCGAGTATGACCTGTAATTTTTATCGTTTCATAAAAAATAACTCTTAAAAATTTATTTGTGTGATTAGATTACTTAAAATTAAGAAAATTCGGTAATTTAAAAATTAATTAATGTAAAAGTTAAAAAATGCAAAATCAATTTTTCAGATGATCAAAGCATGTTTTTCTATATTCGTAACGATTAACTCATCCTGCCAATTTATCATTGTACATAGTGCAAGATACACAACCGTAAATATTCCTCTCGTTCGCTTTGAATTCGTATTTTTCATTTTTTCTCTTTTTTTTTTTTCACCAACCGCGTACATTTGTATACGAAGGCCATGTTTTCCCACCATGAAAAGAAGTGACGGCTGTACATTTCCCTTTAACGACTTCGTTCTCGCTGTTTTCTGCGTAACGCGCGTCAAACTCTCATTGCCTTTGCACCGAATGCATTTTTTTGTATCACTAAAATCCGTTTCAAGGATTTTCGCGCGAAAATTTACTCGTTTAATGCGACTCGTCTAAAATAACATTCTATAAATTCTCAACACGTTCCGAAATCTTTTCGATAAAGGTTAAATTTGTAAAGTTATATCTGCGCTAAAATCATAGAAACTTCAACAATAAATGTAATTAAGTACCTTGATATATACTATAAACTACAAGATATATTTCGCTCAAATCCGTTTCCACGAACGATGTTAACATCACTCACCTAACGAGGGGACGAAAGTCAAACTGGACGAGGTTGGTACGAATCTGAAACACAATACAGATGTATGCTGTTATTATTAGTACCGCCAGAGTTGGTCGCGTAATTGTAACTAACTTCGACTCTAGCTGAGCGAATAATTAGCTACTGTTTCCTAAAAGCTACAATATAACGGAACAGTGTACCATGGACATGGAATGTAATAAAGCGCTGTATTCAGACAATAAACAGATCCATAATTGACAAACTAGATATGTTTTGTAATTGAAAAACATTTCCAAAAAAAAAAAAAAACTGAAAAAGGAGTTCCATTTGCATAAAAAAAATAATTTATTATAAAAAATTTTTATCTGTTCTTCCTTCTCTTTCTATTCTCTTTTAATTTATTTCATATTATTTATTTACGATGCTGTCACAATACATTACAATTTATCTTCTGATCGCACGTTGATTATTGAATCCAAATTTATCACCGACAGTTTCATGAAAACATATTTTTATTGAAGCAAATATACAGATCCACAATTAAGAGAGATAACAAAGTTACAAAATAATGAAGAGTAGTAACGGTACAGGCTCTTGTTGTACAAACTACGAATTATCGTATATCGGCTAAGCCAATTTTCATGACAACGAACGTACATTAGTACAGAGGCCATCTTCGTGTCTCATGGCAGACGAGCACGAGAAACGAAACTCGATGTACTCGCGAAACGAAAAGTTTCCACGGACACGTTGCAACAGTTTAATTGAGTGCTGGAATGCGAAGGACATGTTACTCGTGTAACTAGCCAGTGCTAAAATTAAATACCCTCGCCGCTGCCTTCAAGCTATTGGAAGGGTGCGATTCAGTTCTGCTTCATTTCGAATACACTATATGCCTTGAACTAAAATAAGTCGTTCAAAGCTAATACTTTGCTTTTAATTATATCGCACCTCTCATTAATTATCGCAAGTCATATCGTACATTAAAGACACGTGTAATTACATAAAATCAAAATGAAATATGTTAATGTTATCTACCTTAATTATTATCATAATTATTATAATTTTAATCTTTTATTGTTTATTAAATAAAAAACAGATATCTTTAAAGAAGCTATCATCTGACATTCTTCAATGAGCAAAGTTGCAACGTCGCATCTTCGCGTTTTGCAAGCGCGGAGAGATACGTGTACTATTTCTATGAATAAAATCTTGTTTATCGTGTTCTCGCCGACAACGAAGGCAGTAAAGCGCACAACATTTTTCTGGAACGGAGCTAAAAATTTCACCGCGAGAGAAAGAGAAAGAGAAAACATCCCGGAGGAAACGTGAAAATAAATTTCTATGACCAATCCGCGGTAACGCGCTAGAGGATTCAGGATTACCACGGTTTTGTTCCATCGTTAATCCTTTTTCGGCTGGTTCCCCACGTGACATCATTTATTAAATCCGGAGAGCCGGAAGCGCCTCGCGTACGCGCAAGAGTTTGATGGTAAAACACCGTAAAATGGAAAATGCAGATACACGTCGTTGCAAGTGACAACAAATTTTCATCGATTTTGAAGATACCCAAGCGATGCATAAACTAAAGAATATAGGAGACAATAGAATATATTGCATTTTATTAATATATATATACAAATATTTAAAATATTTTTTCAGATTATTTAATTTACATTAGCTTAAAATTTGAATTCTCAAACGATATTAAAAGATATCAAAAAATCTTGAGCATAAAAAGTAAAATTATATGTTATTTTCTTTCTGCAATATGTAAAAAAAATTTATATATAAGAAAAAATTATAAAATTGTGTAAAGAAGTTTTTAATATTTCGAAATTAGTCTAGAAAAAATACTTTCGTTCCAGATTGGACAAATTTCGTAATATAGAATTCTTACGCATATTCTGTGTCGTATTTTATTCTGCCAAATTTAAAAGTGAACAACATGTTAATAAATCTACGAAGACAATCGATGTCCTCGTTAGCGCAATAGCGCCATTCGTCAGATTACATTCGAATTTAGTCACGCATCGGCTCTCAATTTGTATGACAAAACCGTCCGATGATTCGTACCATCGTATAAATCTTCCGCCGACGTCGGGTGGAATTTCATAAGAGAAAAACGTGTAGATCGAACTCTGCAACAAAATAAATTGATTTTTCGCGGCTGGATATGGAGGATGGGGACCAGAGAGGCTGTCCGCGTTCAATTCGGATATTTCGCATGCGGAACAGCCGCGTGGCATCGCACAGGCATTTCCATTTCCGTGTAAAGCTCGAAAATACCCGCATGCATACGCCTTTACACACACTGGAACGAACGCGACGATCGCTCGTAATTTCATATTGCCATTTTGAACACTATGCAAACGCGAATGTATATATAATAGTCGATTTTTCAGATTAAATATTATTAAATTTACGCAACGACCAAAAAAAAAATATTTACGCGAAATGTCCGTTTCGCTGCCTCGTAAAAGACGCGCGCAACAAGTCTTTCTATTAAGCAGTTTAAATATATATGTACATCGTAAAATAAATGCGCCGTTCTTGTACAAAGTAAAATTTTATATCGATGATAATTGTTAACAAACAAAATATATATCAGTGTGATCATTAAAATGAGATCATATGACGTGACTCGCATTCGATTTTCTAACGAGAAAACTGGGACATTCTAAGTACATCTTCAACGAGTTGTTCTTAACGAAACAAAAAAAAAAAGGTAGAATGACACGGCTCGTAATTAATCGAAAAGTTTTTATCCGAGTCACGGTTAGTGTCGATGCCATCGTAATTGCCGGTGCCACTTGGTATGCGGGATGCCGATGGTTCGCATGCAAACGATGCATGTGCCTCTGTGCAGAACGGATGAAAATTCTGAACACACGGATTGAGAAACGAGAATAAAAAAAAAAAAAAGAAAAAAGAAAAACACGACGAATCCGCGGGAAGCGAGCATATTTTTCCCTCTGTCGGAAAGGTTCGATAATCTGCCACCTGTTAGGCTTAAAAGCGTCAGACGAGGGATCCAGAGCTGAAAACTGGCCGCTGAAAAAAAATGGCCGAGTATATAAGCGGCGTCCGGGATAACGCGATATATTTGCAGGCGAAAACCGGCGCGCGGCGCCGGACTTGAATAACGGCGCCGCTTCGGAACGAGTTGCCGGAATTTATCGGCGCGATTTTTCGACGAAACAAAAACTGCCCTTTTATTTCGCACGTAATAACAAGGCTTGAAAAGACGAATTGAATAAAATGATAATTGACAAAAAGAGACCGATATAGAGGGGAGAGCAAATTAAGAATCTTGATACAGGCTTTCAACTCGTTGAGACAAACGCCCGATGTTTCTATAACGTTTGTGGTAGGAAATTGAAGATTGATTTTTCTCTTTTTCCTGTTTTAACGTTCGCGCTAACCTGTCTCTCCTCGAAGAACTCAAAGAAACGCGACCATCATACAGACGCCAAGGAAGACGTTTTTCCGAGCTTTACCAACAACGCGAGTAATTTCTTCGTTTCAAGGCCACGTCAATTTAGCTATTTTTAAAAGAACAGCACCGTATTTCACCGGCAACAAAGACAGAGGAAATAATTTTATTTTTCCGCGGTCTACCGGACGGCGGCCGGTTTAACGGGTCAAACGTGCAACATATACCGCCGTGTCAGGAATGAAATTGCCACCGCCCGATGCTGGCTTTCCCGGAATTTTTATCGAAGGATCCGACGGCAAAAGCCATCCGACGCCGTGCGGACACGAATTATTGCCACTGCGGAATTTTCATCCCAGTCTAACCTACTGGGAGCAGATGCTATCGCCTCCTCCGTTTGAATAATTTCCATTCCACGATTTGCTTAATTCTATCCCTCTCGACTCCCTCTCACCGGCTAGTAATCTTCGCGGAATTAAGAAAACTGTATTATCTCCGCCGGTGAAAAGATCGATCGTCAAAGGATTACGAATGCCACAAGAATTCCGTTATTATTGAAAATTTTATTATCAAGAATACCGGCACTTCTATGAAAAACAAACAAAAATTTCTAAAAGCATAAAGATTAATTTTTGCGACGGGGTCAATACTATGTCCCAAGTTTAAATTGAAACGCTACGATACAAAATTAAATTTTGATAACAGTCATATTTCAATTTTTGCTATCCAATTGAACGGACTACGTTTTATACGAGCATGAAGTCATATACTAGTGTAACGTATATTTAATAAATATTGTGTAGCTGAAATTATACATATGTTTGAATCAAACAATATAAACTTACAGAGAAATATTTTTAGATATCTATAAATTTTATCACATTTATTGCATATTAATAATTATATATGTATAATTAGAGAATATTATATCATAATATATATATGGCCATTATAGTATATAATTATATACTAATAACATATAATATATGATAACCCCAAGGCGCAAACACTGTTGTATAAAGTTATTAATTCTTATCATATTTTTTATAAATATGATTTTTAATAATTTATTTTAACATGTTTTAATATTGTATTACGAGACTTGTTACAAAGTTATTTAAATGGAATATTAAAAAATTACGAGAAGGGAATTTTACCCGACAAAATTTTCACTGAGGAAAAGTAGAAGCCAGCCAAAGAATCTTTAGATACCGAGAAGCACGAACCAGAATCCTGTATATTGCAGAACCACCCTGAATATATGAGTTCCGAATATTTTCGTCCGGATGTGTCAATCTGCTCTCTCAATATCTGCTCCGACAAACTTTTTATCGAACTAACGTCACGTCAGTGATAGCGGTTCTTCGTAATCGCGAACTTTCGGGGGAAAAGCCGCTCGCGATGTCATCGATTTTGCATCAAGGCCACGAAGAAACGGCAAGGACGAGTCGGTTCCGCAGCGGGACAACTTAATTAAGGAACGTTCCACCGACACAAGCGAGCACTCTCCAGTCATTTCCTACTCTCCCTTCCACCCGTCGGCAACCTTTAATAATCGCGCATTCACCGCGGTGATACCTAAGAAGGGGACTTTACGGTCAAAGCTTCGCAATTTTTTAATTTCATAAAATTAATTAAACATTATATATAATATATATATATATATATATATATATAAACTTGGAAAATTTATTTACTAGCAATTTAAATTTTCCTTACTTCTGACTTTACATCACGTATTTTTGTCTCTTGTTGTAGTTTAAATATTTTTTCAAGCTTTCAACATTATTCAGATTTTGTTTGAAAGGCACCATCACTGCGCACCATCACTCACGTGACTCCGGGGTAACACGAGGACGGGAAATTTAACTGGGTCACGTTTCGTTTCGCCCCGCGACGATGGCTCGTCGCGCCGTGAAATTGAGCTCGGCGCGCAACAGTGCCCGCGAAAGTGGACGAGCGAGCGAATTAAGTCGCCCTGTTGGTTGTCACATGGCACAGGCGGACGAAACTTTATAATGGAACCTGCAAATTTGGCCGCAGTTGCGCGGAATTCGCGGCCCGAAACGCAAACCCGGACAAGGTGACAATAGTTCTCGCGAGCTGAGTTTGATTCGTTTAAAATGTCGACGTAGATGTAGAGGTTAAAATTCTTCTCCGAAAGTCGGACATTTTCTTATGAATTAAAGTGCTTCGAGAGTTTCTATCGAAAAACTATGGTATATTAATAACTCAAATTGATCCTCATTTAGAAATGAAAAAGTTACAACCATTTGTTTCTTTTTTTTTTAATTTTGGGAAATGATAAAGTTGGCACTTCATATATATTCTGGTTCCTCTTTTTATATTTAATCGCTCGAACTCTGAAACTCTTTGAAAAAGAGCCAGAGTTCTATCAATCATATTAAGATATCGAAAATGGAATATTAAATTCACAAAGGTCATATGCTTTCCGCTTCAATTTTATTTATATATCCATTTCCTTAATTTAAAAAAAAATATCATAAAAATGTAAATGTCGATATTCCTACATATAATAAAAGTATTATATTTCTTCAAATTAATTTGTGAATATTTCGAGCGATTAATTAAAATGCGTCAAAACTATATATTGCGCTTGATTATTATATTATATTAATGTAGTACGAAGAAATATGCAGTTGTCACTCCTTTCTTTATCACGGATTAAACATATGTATATAACATATAATGTATTGCACATAATGTATTGCATATAATGTAATACGCCTAATGCTTATTTAATCTGATATAAATAATATTAATAGTAATATATCTCTTTTCTTATATTTATTTCGTATTAAAAATGTAAATGTAAAATTTATGTCCATGCTAGTCTAAGATTTAATATTTTATTTTTTCTTAATTAATCTTCTTATAATCATAAAACTTAAGCTAAAATATTTAAATCTTCAGATTTCGATTTTATAATTGTTAATACGTCATTATATATTAATATACAATGTGGTTAAGCATACACAACTAAAAATATGTATATTCTTCTAAAATCTAAAAATATATATATTTTTATGTATATACATATCACATAAAATTGCCTGATCCCTCGTAAATAATGATGCGTTAATATAAAATATATTAAGAAACATTTCGCTTTGTTTCGGTAAAGATAATCGTGTCTGCGAATCACAATCGCGCGTGATTCAAAATAATTCTCGAAACAAACAATTCTCAGTAGCTTATTAATTACAGAAATCATTTCAAGAGAGTACGTTTAAACATCGACTCATGCGTCACGTATTTACGCACCTGCGGCAATGTGTTGCGCTTCAAGTCAAAGATGCGCCCTGAGAACTGCGGTTAAAACCAGTTTATAATAGTACGCTTCGAGGAGAACTTATTGTAATAATTTTCAATTGTGCTTCCGCAAATGTATGTCCCGTTCGTCCCGGTCGCCATTAAAACGGCAATATGTAATTGCGAAAGTACACAGGCGCGCGCGGTCACGAAATTCCCGAAATTAACGACACCCAAAGGTATGCGAAAAGTTTGGATGTTGCGGTACGATTCGCGTCTCGAAAATTTCCGCGGCGGTGCGCCGTGACGGCAAAACTTTCGTTTTTGGCAACGAGCCAAGAGAGACCGTTCCGCCTCTCTCTGTCTAGGGTCCTCTCTTATCACCGCTTCTTCGATTAATCGATCGCGATACGGACGAAGAGACGCCCAACGCGGGTGAGAGGAAGAGAGTAATCTTCCATCAAACACGAGAGAAGGAAAATTGGAAAGCGCTCGAGAAGTGAAGCACGCCGAGATCAGAGAATCGAAGATGATAGCCTGTTAACAGTAAAGAAGACGAAAGATTGCGTACTTAACGCTCGGAGCTTATTTGTCACGCCGATATAGAAATGTTTCTGATTCGAAATTGTCTAAGCACATTCAAATACACGAAACGCGAGATATATTTCTCAGGATTCAACGGGAAATACTGAAAATCACAATTCAAACTTTATAGATATTAAAAGAGAGATGGTAAGATGATAAAATAAAATAAAATGTGATACATTATCTATCCATTACTTGAAATTAGATAAAATATATTTGTATAGATGATGCACATGTTTTAGAAATTTAAAACGACTTTTTACATTTAAATCTCCATTTTAAATGGGACTCCTAAAGTGTTTTCTTTATTGTCATACATCTCCGTCTATCTTATGTAGATAACATTTGACAAGTAGCTCTCTCTCTCGAGAGTGCTTGTATTTACATAGAATGTACATACACGGAAAGTTAAGATCAATGCAACTCCAAGAGCGGTCTTGGCACGAAGAGCTCGACAATCTTGCTTCGACCTGCCATAAATCTGGCGTCCTTCGAGCACGTCGTAACTCTTGCGGTGAAGCAATATATAGGCCTATACGCGGAAATTCACGAACATTGTTGCAAATTTAGCGGATATAAGTTGCGTATCCTGCGGGGCCGGGAGGGTGAAACTTCGCACGAAATTTGCAACTTTTGCCATGCACGAGTACAAGTTGCGAACCAAACTACATGAGTGAAGAGACGTGGCACGCAAACTTCTAGTTAAGAAGACAGAACTAACGTAGCAAGTAATTAGTACAATTCAAGCGATAAATGCGCATTGTCAATTGTAAATTTCCCTTTCGGTAAAGCGCACGCGCAGATATTATAAGCGTAATTTCCGACTATTTTATTCATCCAAATATTCATTAATTATTCAATTATTGTTCGACTATCAAAATATCATAAAAAAAATTAGTTATTAGTGTTTTCATATATAGAGATAAAGTAATTTTTTTGTTTTAAAATAAAACTGCTGTTGCAAGTATATATATATAAATCTTAAAAAATAATTAATTAGTAACATAACTAGTTTCTAAAGAAACTTCGATATGTTTATAAATTTTCACGCGTAAGAAACCGAGTCTAATTTATCCAGATTTCTTCTGATTTCAAGTATATACACATTTGACCAAATTTTCATGTTATTTCTCGACTCACATAATTCGCGATTATCGTCATAATAGATTAAATAGTTATTATTACGTTCTCTCCAAAAGATAATATATTCTACTATCGACATAACACACTTTACATAACCCGATATCATAGAAACATTGCTACATGAGAATGTATTTGTACTACGCGGACATAAGGACGTTATCTAAATTATTGCAGCGAGGGAGCACGCCAATTATGTTCCCATTTATTTTTAAATGACTTGGCAAGTTCGGCAAATAAACTCATTCGCTCGCTCGTAAATGAGCATAAAATATTGATTACTTCTCTCTATTAGCGTATCGATCCACGAGAACATGCGATAGCACGCGCCTTGTCTTATTGAGGAACCAAAACTGGAGAGCGAAAAGATAGAAACTATTCGAAATTATAGGACGCTACGTTATATTCTACACTAATATATCGTAACCCAATTCTCCCTCTTGTTATTGCAACGTCGCGTGCACGTCAACGTGACTTGATTACTTGCAGCTATTCTCGCCGCATGTTTTCGAATAATAGAATTAATTAAATAAATTATCCAATCACACAGAGCCCACGAAGACTCGACACGAAATATAAATTTGTACGGTGCCAGAATTAATACAGAGTATCGTAAAATCAATGCGCCGTGCTTCAAAATCAATACCGAGCTTTTCAAATAAAAAAAAAAAAAAATGATACGATTAAAAAAGTTCTAGAAGTTCTTTCGTGGAATATTATACAAATATTATACTAACCTTTTTCTTTTCTAGATATGATGTTGTATTCTGCAAACGTACTATTTCTATTTTCAATACTTTTCTAAAATACGTCACAGAAAGTCGCTTTAAGTAAACGCTCGCGTATCGATGCATCTGGCACTTCCAGTTTTCAACACCCTCGCGTTTCAAGTAATATATTCTACGAGTAACTGTGATTTGTCGACGACAGCTTCATCGATTGATCGAACAAGTGTCAATGCGCATCGCCGATAGCAAGCATAATATTTGAACGGGATATGCTCGCGGTCTATGCCTATGAGAAGTTCTTCCATCATAGCGACAACATATTCCTGATGTTCTCCTCTCTCTTCCTGGCTCACATATAGATCTGCGTTCAGTGTCACGCGATATTAAAGTACACTCCTTTGGCGAAGTGCCAAATCGATGCTACCGTATCCCTTTCTTCTCTTTCTCCCTCACTCCCTCACTGTTTCTGTTAGAAAACGATTTATTCTAGCGAACCAAGGACGTTTGAGTACATGAAATCTTCCTATCATTCTGAACAACGACTTTCTTCATCTCAAATCTATGATAAATATTTGTCGATATTGCGTTTCCTGAAAGTATATTATCAATATATAAGCCTGATATTTTCTATAAAAATCAGATGTACGAAACATGTGCTTTATTACGAGGAAAATATTCTCTTCACACAAATGGAGAGCTTCAAATGTAAAACTAATTGCATTTTAAAATGATTATTTCTGTCAGATGTTGAATAAATATTTTATAAACCTAATAATTATCAATATCTTTTTCCAGACTCACAAAATATTTTATAAAAATAATTGTGACTATGAATTTGTGCAAAACTCGCGCAATTTTGGCAAAGTTAGCCGTACCTCGTACATTTGCCAAATGTATCAAATTTTCTTTCCGTCATATAGAGGAGAAACCCCTGCTTACGGATGCACAACACAGGGATCCTTGAATTTCAAATTATCGTTTGTCAAGGGCAGGACACGACAGTCAGGGCATACGATTAAGAAAACAATATCGCGAGAGACCGGGACCTAATCTTCATCGTTCGACTCGGCCAGAATTTCTCGGAGAGCAATTAGCATTAAGCGTCCACGGAAAAGCGACTTCAGAGTTAAACGTCGTTTAACCGTGTCACGGGCGAGTAACCCGATGGAAGTTCCAGTCAGGAAACAGTCGAGCAGTAACTAACGTTGAGATGACAAGACTCTGGCGTCTGTCGCTAGTATATACAACTTGTTAAATACGGTAGTGAATGTTCAAAGTCTGTTTCTGGGACAAGCACAAAATGGCCAAGTGACATGCTACTTTCTGAGACGCACCATGTGACCAGCGACGATAGCGAAGAACTTTTAGAAGTGTTTGAATTTGTTAATAACTATGTATATGTATACACATGATTTTATTATAATTAACTATACATATATTAAAATATCGATATCAAAATTTACGATAAAATAAAAAATTCGAGCGGATATATATTTTTATCAACTATATGTTATTATCGATTATGTGTGCGCACGATATTCATGACATTCAAATACATATTTAAATATTATCGCACTTTGCATTTATATATGTTTCGAGAAAAAAATTGCAGCATTAAAGAACAAATTACACCCTTGCGAAAATCGATTGAGTGATTTATGACGCGCGAGAACACGCGATAATCGAAAAGTTCACTCGATCGCAACGCTCTGGCAAAATACACGAACGCGATAGAAGGATGTCTAGGGCCTAAAAAAGGGAATGACTTTTCCCAGAAGCTCTTCGGTAATGCTGCGCGTTCGTAGACCACAGACACAGACATGCACATAAACGTTCTCCGCGCGTCCTTCAACGGGGGATATATGTGTGCGCGGCTTTCCTACGTAACTCCTAACATACCTGTGCTGATACGCGCATATGTGTGTGCCGAGTGTTTATAGATACGTGCACAGAGTGAGTGTATATGGGGTAGAAAGCTGGGGCACGGTGGTAACGTCCCGGAAGCCAGGATCGATATCCAGACACGCCATCACCACCCTCGATTCTCCCCTTCCCTCTCTGTTTCCCTCTCTCCTTTTCGCTCTCTTTCTCTCTCCCCTTTCATCCTAGAGACTCTCGTCTGTTTATTTTTCCCTTCTGCCGTTTACTCCGCCGTCAGAAGGGTTAATGGACCCTCTGAGATGTCTTTTGCGATGCGAACGGATTCGCGATTCGCAAAGGCCAGATTTTTCCTTCCGCCAACTGCAGCGAAGCGTCCTCCTTTTACTTCCGCGATCATGTTAAGAGAACGTAATAAACCTGCATTTGACAGAACAATGCGCGAGAATTCGAACAACCCTTTCAGCGAAGCGACGATTAACTCCAAATGCAAGCGCGTGATGTGACTGATAAAGAGCACGTAATTTATATGAAAATAATGAACAAAATTAATTAATACATGCTATTAAAAAAGCGAGTGACATTATTACTATAGATTAGATAAATTTGCAATATCGAATGAATTTTGATGTGTCATTTCATCTCTAGAAAGTTCGTTGGTTTCTATTTTGCGCAGAATTACTGTTTGTCATTGATTAATTTCATCGATATTGTAAAGAGTCTGCGTTTCTTGCTTTGTTTAGATATTTCATTACAATTAATATATCTGTATGTTAATAAATATCATTGTGAGTATAACCTGCGTTGTTCTGTTTCAAAATCACTACGAACGGTTGCATTTTCGACCAGCAAAAGTAATCATCGTTTCGGATTTTTACAACGTCATAAACTATCCTGTGCACAATACGGCAAGGAGAGGAAACAAAGGAAGTCAAGGGTGAAACGGATAATAGCACCTGCCTCTTTCAAACCAACTCGAAGTACTCTGTAAATTGAATTTAACCAACTGCATTGTGAATTGCCCCTGCAATCGATTTAAGCCGGAACAATGTGGAGATGCACTATTTTCTTCTCGTTCGATCCAAGCTAAGAATTATCGAAAATTTATACTATGTGATATATGTATAATAATGGCTAACAGCATTTTTAAATCAAATAAATTGTACATAGCACAAATCATATCTGAAAAAGAAGTAAATCTATATTTCTCCATAAATATCAAAATAAATAATAACAAAATTCTTAGCTCAATTTTTTAATTTGTATCATTGATGTGTAAATTCTGCGAATATATCTTTCACATCACATTCTTTCACATCACATTCACTTTCACATAACATTATTTCATAAAAGAAATCAAGAAAATTAATTATATCGTTGCTTTTTGCGTTGTACAACGCGCTATATCAGAATATTTTTCAAAATAGCGCAAGAAAAGAGATGCGCATAGATAAGTATAGAATCATATATTCTTTCTATACGATATCTCACAAAAATCACATTATTCAGATCCGGCGATAAGCTTTCGGTTATAATGTGCCGTATCGCTAATTTCCGGAGAAATAAAACAGGAAGGCACACGTAATGGATCTGATAATAATAAAAATACAGTAAGACTGACGTGGAACGTAAAAGATTACCATGAGGATAACGTCGACAACGTTTTAATCACGATAAAACATAATAATACCGAATAATTCACAACGTCGTCATGAAGAGAGAATAATGGAAGAAGTACAGTTAATATCTGAGCTGATAATCATTATGCGCGATAAGATATGACATTAACGAAAATTCTCATTCTTGATAGATTTCAAAAAGTATAAATGCAAGTTCTGACGAAAATCTCACTTGAACTCGATCGCGACTTTAGAATCTTCGTGAGCTCGAAAGATCTCCAAGGGAAGGAAAGTGCCAAGTTTGGCGGAAATTCAATCTTCTCGTCGAAATATGGCGCGCGTACCAGACTTCGCGATCTGAACGATCAAGTATTCATTTCCAATTATGCTCTTGAAACAAGATATTACAAGTGTACAGCGGAACGTTAGATTGTATAATACATTTTGCACATATACCAATATACGGCAATCTGATCGGTGATTTAAACTACAATTCGAGATATACGCGATTAAATACTAATTATAATTTCGTAGCCAGTTTAAAAGAGATGAAATGTTGGCAATTTATTAATGTTACGGCGAATTAAAATTTGGAATCACTCTATTAAAGCGACATTTAAATTTACATTACGCGCAAAATATATTTTATTCAAATAAGGTGCTAATGTGCGTTTGCATCGCAAAATACCATTATCGTATATGCCATCGTTTTCAAATATTTGTCATTAAATACAGTTCATTTTTATTAATTTTAGATGAAATGTATTCTTTACAGTTACCTGCTTACATGATGTTCATTATATATCACCAAACAAGATGTCACGTTTTTATATTTGATGTTTTAAATAATAATAATATACTTTTCTTTTTCCAAAAATAATATCTAAATTGTTTAATCAGAAGTGTAACTCGATTTGACAGTCAAATCGAGCTACATTACAAATATTGCCTGCGATTGTGATGGACATCTCAACTTGTGTAAATTAGTTAGTTCGCCGAGATCACGAGGGAAATAGCAAAGATCTACTAATTGTAAGTGGATCAATATGTGTTTATCCAGTCAGAGTATTTAGACATTGATACGGCTAATAAAAGCTCTGTCCCGTATGAGTAATATTACATGTCAAAATAGATATCTGTTGAACAATATGGAATATCTACGGAATATCATGTTTATCGCACAAAACGTGAAATTCGAAAAAGCCAATTGCATCCTCGCCCCGCGTTTAAAAATATTTCTGCCAACACGTACACTCGTACGTAGATCGACGGTAATTTGAAAGAGAAGCAAAAATAATTACGTCGCTGCAAATTTCATGCGCTGGCGTTATGCGGGCGGATAAAACAACTCGCGGAAATGTCCGTCGCGTACGAATATTAAATTCCTACCTACAAAACCCGAGTATCGTTAACAACGCCCGACTCTTTGTCCGAATTAACGAACGCTTATCTGCATTGTGCTCGGGAAAGTACGGCCGCGCCAGGGAGCCCTTTCAATTATCGCAAATAAGCTTATAATGTGATTTTTCAATGCGTACGTAACCGCGGAAAAAAAGCTTTTGTCCGACCATTGCCAGAATTAATACAAACAAACGCTATTTATTAATAGTTTTTACGAGAAGAAAATAAAGTCAACGAACTTTATCGATCGAACTAAAAATAATTGTGCCTCTAACAAAAATATCAGAACATAATTCCTCGCTGATAAAAAGAATGTATGATACAAAAAAGTTATATGTTGACTTACGACAAATCGCGCGCGCACAAAGGAGAGAGAGAGAGAGAGAGAAGCGCGCTTTAAATAAAAAGTTATCTCTTGAATAATACACGAAGAGAAGACAGAGCTAACTGACGGGAGACGTTAGTTTTAAATCCGAGTCACTTTATCTAACATTTATACCAACCATTCAGGTGTCTGTAAATTCCAATTCCGTGCGGTTAAAAGGGGAAAAAGGATCGCGGATCTCGATGGAACGCGCGGATAAATCACTGGACGTGTTATACCTGTACGAGCTTCTCGACCGATAACGTCAGGTTATTTTTATCGAGTCGGCCATTCGCGAATCGCGGTTTATGCCAAGCACGAAGCCTTGCGTACGTACAATACGGAAGCCGAGACGGCGAGAGTAGTCGTCGAGAGAGAAACATACCAGACGCGGGGGTGAGAGTTAAGGGAATGCACAAAGCCGCCTCTGTCGAGAGGGAATAGAGGCGTTCTCTGTGCTTTCAGACATCCTGGTATTATGCATCGCGCGCACGACAGACCGACAGATCGTCGAGCAGGGCCGTGCCGGAGGATTGGGCCCCGAGATTAGATTTTCTTCCGTCCGAGAAACCTGTCGGACTCACTCGCGGCGCTTGGACGAACCCGATCCTGAGAATATTATTTCGAATCCGTCAGAGGGAAAGATTTACGAGAGAGTAGCTCTTTCGCATCGTATTGGAGCACCGCGGCGCTTGCAATCGCTTGTCCGGAAAAAGTACACCTTTCAGCGCTGGATTTCCGTTCGCGTCGTTTATTAAAGATGAGCGACGCTGCTCCTGTATTAAGGATGAATCGCGTATGCACCGCTACGCCGTCGATGTTGAATTCACGGTGAATGTTAAATTCAGGATAAGCTCGCCTCGTCGGTCACAATTTCGTCACATTTTGCGAAGATTCGATCATGTTGATCTTGTCTGTTGCTTTTCTCGTTCGCAATAATTACTTTATACAGCGTATAAACGGTCGAGATTTTCAAAGTCAGATATTATTTTGAGGAAAATATTTCGCGGCTTACTGCAATTATTTCTGATATTTGATAATGCGAAAGATAAACCCTCCCCTTGGCGTAATAGCAACTTCACATAAAAAATACAATATATTATCTTATATAATTTGTGTTGATTATTATGTAAAATGTAAGTCTGTTATTTTAATCTTTCAATACATTTAATTCAAGATAATAGGATCGCATATGGTTACTTTGCTAATATTTGCACAAGAGAGAAAATAAAAATCGAAATGCGCGATGTAAAAAATTCCATCTCGATTTATATGTCTCGCTAGAGTGACGTTATATTTTGATGTAATGTATGGTATAAATGTCTCTCTCAAGTGACGAGCAAAGTTTGAAAAATTGCCAATAGTGCGGAATCATGGAGAGAAAAAATGAGCGACTATGCAATATAGCTGAAAATTCGCGACTTATTTTATCGATATGTTCCAAGCAGGAAATTGAAACAATTCATGAGAGTTCGACTAATCTCGTTTGAGAGAGGAAGAGAGAGAAAAAGGAGGGGGGGGGGGGAGGCGCTACGTGAGGAAGTACTCAAAGGATTTATTTTCACTTATCTATACTTGCGCAAGCCAGTTAACACGAACAGGAAAGAAGGCACTTTGTTTTAAGGATCTATTACACCGTGTATAACGTACACCCCATTACACATCTTAAACGCCCCTATAAAATAGACGGTACTTAGTTACAGTTACCCTGAATAATTGTAAAAAGCAAAAAAGATTGAAAAAATGGCACTTACGTACAAAAATTAAATTTATTTTTTATAACTCATTGAGAGAAATAAGTTTCGGACAAAAGACAGAAAGCAAATTTTTCATACTAAAAAGAAAAGAGGCAAAATGTCATTTTCGATTTAAATCTCCCTGTAAAAGTATAATAACGTCCGCCTTTATAAAATTTGTTAAATTATGACAAATATTAATTACAGAAATGTAATAATGCATTTCAAATAAAGTGATGATATATTATTCTCTACAACACTAATATAAAAAGTTAGATACTCGCAGAGACAAATACATTATTTATATTAGACAGTTGCATAACATCGCAATTAAAGTTTTGTGATAATAAAATAATTTTCCTCCTCTCTCGTTTCTCCCATGATATATATACTCATGTTTTCATTATTCTGAATATTTTACCAAGCATACGTACGGTATATTTAACAATTCAATATCAGGAGAAATCTCATTAACTCACCGAGTTTACGTTCTGACAGCTAATACCATCGATGCAGCTGCAGTTCGATTATCGTCACTGCCGGAGAAACGGTGCCGCTTTATCGAAGTCTGTATAAGATCATTTCTCTCACCGGTCGGTGAGTATCGGTCGTATGCGAGCAATAAATTTTCAAGCAAGGAATCTTCTATCCGCTTTGCTACATTCGACGATGCCGTGCCGGAAGATGCAAACTTTTCTGCAGCATCTAACGATTCTTCCTCTGTCTGCCTGCCTGTTTCTTTTTCTCTCTCTCACTCACTCATTCTTTCTCTCTCTCTGTTAATGGGACCATAATCATTAAATTGCACTTTCATTGGCCGGCGGCAACAACCAAGGAAATGTCAGCGATAAAGCCGGACCGAACGATAAAAGCTCGTCGAGATGTCTAACGACATATCTATGAACGATTTAATTCGTAAAATGACACTCACGATTTACATTACTCGGCACGTAGTAACGAATGTAGACGTAAAAATTGCACAAAACTGCTCACACGTGCAGAGTGTTAATCGTAAAAAACACTCATCAGCATCATGATATCATGTTATACACAAAAAAAGAAAGAAATGTACGCGATATCGAATAATTAAAATATAATACTGATATTATTTTCAACGAGAATAAAACTCCGGATACAATACTCGATACGTTTCTCAATTGTTCTAAATATTTGTTAAAGATTGCTAACTTTTATTAATAAAAATAGCGTAGATAACTGCTGCGTGCATATCAGTTTTATTAATATTTTGTTAATTATAAGTTATTTTAGATTCGTTAACAATGCATGTGTAGTTACAAGCTGTTTTATTATATCCACTTCTGAGGTACATATTAAAAAATTTGAGTGACGATACT
The DNA here is from genome assembly GCF_003651465.1 of Formica exsecta. NCBI lineage: Eukaryota > Metazoa > Arthropoda > Insecta > Hymenoptera > Formicidae > Formica > Formica exsecta. Next base: position 3,740,746 of record NW_021849297.1, on the reverse strand, counting down.
CGCATTGATGCGATAATGTATATTCACACGTCTTTCTCCATTTATCACAATTGCTACGTTAACTTTCCAACGAGTGGAAAATTAAGGAAAATGATAAGCCGATTACGGTGAAACTACTAAAACCGATTTCACCGTAATAACGTAAGTGCTGCAAGGGCGTGAGACCGTCCGCCCTTATCATTCACATCGACGCGACGCTCGATTGCGGCGGTCCTTTCCGGATCGCCGGAGAAATTTAATTTCCAAGTTCGTCGGCCCTTCTCGCGCACGTGTCAATTATTACGACGAAAATCTCATTATCTTACACACCATTAATATCTGAGATAGCAAGGGATGGCGCACGGTTGTTCCCATTTTTAATGGAAATGAATCTCGCCCGAGGGACGTTCTGAAGAATCATCGGTTCGGCGAACGATATGCGCGAGAGCTAATGCATCCTTGTCGCGATTCAAGTATTAGTGTTACCTGAAAACTATGTGTCTGAAAATTTGTCAAAATTTTAACATACATATATCTAAATGATAAATCTTTCAACTATCGAAGCACTTTATTGCATCGAGTGCACGCGAGAAATAAAAAAAGTAACTTATTGTTAGTTCAAATCGCAATAACTTTCTTATTTCCGCTGAGCTGCTGCGGACAATATTGATCTTCCTTTATATAGCGAGGCATACGGCAAAATGCACTCATATATACGAATCCATCTATGTATCTATCGTAAGTTCTGTGATGTAAGAGCGTCCAAGAATTACGGATCGCCAACTATCGACAAGGAAAGCCAGTCGATAGTTCTCTGCCCTAACTGCTTGCAAAAGGATTTCGTCTGCAGGACGAAAAAGTTGCGCGTCAAGAGGACCGTTCGTTCCATCTTCACTCGGGAGGCCCGCTATACTTTTGTTGAGTGATCGTATTGACCCGCCTACTACGAAAGGATAAGACTTCGAAAAGTTTCACAGTGTGAGCAGAAACCGATAAACCGGCAAAGATAGACAATCCGAGAAAGTCTTACAAATGTCACGTTGTTTTCAAGCTTAGAATCTGACAGTTTATATAAATATTCAACTGCATTATCACGATGTATACAGTAATTGCAATAAAAAATTATAAAACATACATTAAGAAAATATAAGAATTATTATTAATGTAAATGAGTTAATATTAATATGAAGTTGAATAATCTCTATTAAAAATTTCTTTAAATTCAGAAAAAAAATCATTTCGGACAACATCAAAGGTTTCTTAGAATCCTCTCATCTAAATATATCACGAAATTCACAGTTTAAGTTATTTTAATTAAAATTATTTTACGAACAATTTAAAGTTACGTTATGATTCATAACAAAATTAATAAAACTCGTTCAAGACACTCGAAACGGATAAACTGGCGGTGAATTAAACGCAGAAAACAAAGAAATATTTCGAGAATCTAAATTTGCGAAAAAGAAGCAAACGAATCAACGCAATCTCGAGTGGCTGCTCCACGAGATAGAAAACTTTAAAGATTGGATAAAGTCTCTTCAATCTGCACTTATTAGAGAGAACCTCTCCTCTCTCGTCAAACACCCGGGCAAAGTGCTTGTAAGAGCACTGACAGCAAGATAGAACTGGAGTTTGTAATCACGGGACACAACAAAAAGAGAGTCAAGAAGGAAGGTGGAATAGTTGCAAGAAGAAGAAGCTAAGAAGGATACGAGAGAACACATAACGCGGTACTTGACTTTATCTGCTCTTCCTGCTATTCAGTGGTATTACACGGCTGATCGATAATCAATCGGAAATCCGATTGGCTTAAACGCGAAATCCGCGAGTATGTATAATATACATCATGATAATATAATCTCTAAAAAAGATGCGCTTTAGTTTAAAACATGCTAACATCTCTTCTCTGCGTCTGTATAAATTTTACGCTCCATTGATTAAATGTTATCGACTATATTGCATACTTAATTTCGAGATGCATATAATATTTCTCCTTATCAATGTTTCGTATGTTTATTCAACCGTTAATAATTAAAGACTTTTAAGTCTTTTATTAAAAAGAAGGTAATAAAGTAAAAACATTTCAGAATGTTTCGTTGCGAACGTGAAACTTTCCAATTTTCAATTATTAGCGCGAACAAACAGTTTATTACTTGAACGATAAAAATTATTTTAAATCACGACATATCCGAGTAATGACTTACGCTCAATTTGTTAAATACATTAAATTCTATTATATTTGACATTGCTTAAATATATCCACGATCTTCGCTCAATGTTCTTACATCACATAATACAATATGTCTTTAGGATACCAGCTATAAGACCAAGTAAATACATAAACATAATTTCTTTTTATCTATCGCAAACTGCATAAACTATATAAATGCATTATTTACTAAAAACAATTACATTAAAACATTTTTCTCTTTTACTTCCAACGTAAAAAAATATTTAATATGAATTAAATAATAAAGAATTAATATTTAAATTTATAACATTGCGCAACTCTCACAAATTTATACACAACTTCATGAATTTGACACTAGTATACACATATTCGCAAAAATTGTCCAAGATTGAAACATTTTACGAACGTAAATTTGTATTCCATTCGAAACGTTTCGCCTTTTTCGCTATATAAACTCTCAATGACAGTATAAAACCGATAGAATCCCGCAATATTTCGACTGCAACGTTCGCAATATTGCAGTCGATTCGTCGTCGCGTAGCGAGGTCGAGGAGAACCGTTCGGCGGCGAGGTGGCAAGCAAAGAAAGAGGACAAACGTATCGGCGTTTACAGGAAAAATCGTCACTCGCCTTTCCAATTACGGAACACTACATCACGAACAGCTTTCTACCGAGTTCCCGGAGGGACATGTATCCCCCTTTTAGGAGATCTGTATCTTCAAAGTGATATATACCGAGCGATTTGAGATAAGTAGCCCGTTCGCCAACAGTCGTCCAGCAATCTTCTTAAAGTTCTTTTCGAGCTCTCACATCACGCGATATTGCGATCGTCGAGATATAAGTCAATTTTTGCACATTCTTCCCCTTTTGCACGTTTTTTTCCATGTGTAGAAATTATTGCTAGATACACGCCATGTATTTTAATGCAGAAGAAAGATCATGATATGTAAATTGCATCTACATGTATTAAAAAATACATGATTTATAATTTGCATTCAAATATTATTAATATAATAGTAATATTCTTCTTCAATCAATAAGTCTATTAATTAAATTAAACCATACATTGCAATAATTATAATAAATTATTATTGCAACATACAAAAAGAAGCCACTATTTCAAAAGCCTATTTTTAATTCTTTTTTCTCTCAAATTGCTTTCATAAACGTTCAACTAATAATTTCTACATTTGTATTTATTTCTTGCAATATGATAAATGTAAGTATAATGCCTTTTAGAGAAGATAAATTTCTGCGAACCAACAGATGACAGTTTACACTTACACAATTACAACTCGACGATCTTTCTCTTGAGAAACGTCATTCGTTGACTTAAGTTGTTCACGACGTCTCGCGGTGCTTGGTTTACATACTCGTCGACAATGCTTAATGCGCGACTAACAGAGAAGAAGAGATTACGTGCGTTAGCATCATATATACAAGGGATTTTAATTAAGCACACGTTGTACGCGTGCATCATAAAATAGCGTGTCTTTCCCTAACAAC
>NW_021849297.1:3698790-3736672 GCF_003651465.1 Formica exsecta | reverse complement strand
CTAACAAAGCCAATCTCTAGTTTATGTTCTAGCGAGACAAAACGTGCTCCGCGAGAATCACAGGCGCCAAACAAGATGATCAATACGATTGATTTATGAACTGAAGTAAAAAAACCGCAAGAGAGTATCCGCCGTTAAAATACTCGCAAAAGTTTACAATTTCAAATGAAATAGCTATGTCGGATCAAAGATAGTCAAATTTGCGATAAATGCTTCGATAAATGATTGATTGCAATTTTAATTATTTTTTTTATCTGGCACGTAATAAAATATCAAATTAATTAAATCCAACGCGCACTTACATATATTCTCATAATTAAATGATTTTTAGAATTATTTCGTATAACATTAAAAACCGATAATATCATATACTTCTCTCTTTCTCTCTTTCATTTTTTGATATAAGTATAACAAAATTATTTTATACATATAACTAGCAGTAAACAATACAGTCAACGTTATTTACAGATGAGAGGTTCTTAATTGAAATACCGATTCCAGCAAGGCTCTGCTAGAGATGAACATCTATCTGCGCGTCATAATTAATAATAGATTGCATTTCATAAGGTACAGCGGCCACAAAGCAAATTCCATATCCGATTCCAGTGCGAAATCTTAATCCGCATTCGAAGAGAGAATATTGCGCATTGGCATTCGCAAGCGCGAATAGCGTTCGATAGTATCGTCATAACCCCCGCAGAATCATAACCCGTCGCTTTAGAGCATTCTGTGTCGAATGATGCACACACGACGGAAATGCGTATAAAAAATATCAGCATAGCGGACGCGGTCGCGAAAAAACAGAAACAAATTGAGACAAGTAGCAACGCCGACGTCGAATGGCGGGGAAAAAAGGGGAACTGTCGCGAAACTTTGTGATTGCATATATCTTGTTGCTGCGGCAGATCCACCAACGCAGCAAAAACTACAATTTTTCAGACATCTACCGACTGACTGTCACCGTGTCGTGCGAGATAGGATCTCTTAAAAAAATTTCACTAAAATAATCACCGTACGTAGTTCATATTAAATAAGACATTACGTTTCAAGATTGTAATAAATAAATTGCGTGAAATATTGTACCAATATTAAAAGTCTCTCTCTTTTATTTAAAAAATATAAATATAACCGAGAGAATTATATAATTATATTTGTAATGTAAATTTTATGTAAGTATATCGAATTGCGAAATAGTCACGTCTCTTGAAAATTAAAGAATATGAAAAAAAAAACATTAATAATTTTGCATCTTAATAAAATTTTTAGATTCTTTCTAGAATATTAATTCAGTACAAAAAAAAGGATTTTTCAAATTTTAAGTAATTACTCCTCTTAAGCTCTCCAATTGAAAAATCATTAATTAAATTAATGCGGATAAGTCCACCGAGTACAATAAAGTGCATCAAGAAGGATGCCTCTTGTGTGCGCAGCCCCATAAGGACAAGGAATCTCTCCGTCTTTCGAGAAATTCCAGCCAGGATCGTGCGCTGAAAAGGTTGCTTAAGGGGGATCTACCCATAAATTCCAACAGCCCCCAGAGGGCTGAACGGTAATTGCTCGTTTCCCTGACTGTTCCCGGGGCACGTAGAAACCGTCACTGACCCATTGTGGTAGGTAGACGCATAGATTCTAACTGCATTGTGGGTAATATGCGCGGCTAATACGGCGCGCGAATACGACGGCAAATACGGCGCGTTAACACAGTTTTGCCCAGCGAGGACGAACCACAAATTCTGGCCTTCCACTCATGGTAGTAAACAATTACGCAGAGATAATTTCAGTTATCTAATCACGAACCACGATTAAAATCGCGATACCGAGGCACAATTTAATAAGAGAATTTCTAAAACTTTTTTTTGTTTAACGTGTAATCATTACGATTTTTAAATAATTCAAACATAATAATAAAAATTGTTATAATGCATTAATTTTAATTTTCACTCCCAAATAGAAGAATTTTTTGCTAAGATTTTAATATTTATTAGTAAAGTCTTGATAATAATAATTATTAATAACATTATTAATACTAATTTTAATAATCATTATCATTAAGATTTTCGTAATTGTTATTAATACTTTCCATTTGTACTTTCGGATAAAAATCGATAGAGAAAATTTATGAAATAGTTTCTCGGCTATGCATGTTGAACTTGTTCGACATTCGCGATTCGTTAGTCCCACAATTCCATGAGAACGTGCTTTTAATTTTTCAACCGGTGACAGGAATATTCCGCGCTTTCAAATGAACGCGTTGTTCACCGCGCTACTTTTTTCATATGACTTTATATTTTCAAACATTATCGAGTATTCGATTGAATGCTGCCTCGGTTTAAAATCAACCGTAAAACATTCAGGTTTGTTTAAAATATTCCACTCAAATATTTAGACAAACAATATCATGGTTTGGAAATGAGAACGTGACTCTAATATCGTATTGATCGATTCCTACGAGCGATAGAATATATTATAACATATACTATAAAAAAGGAAAAGAGATATACATATAAAAGGCATGACATAAAAAATCGTATTGCTATCTTTACTCTCACATACACAAGAAGATTCAAGTTTAATTAAATCTTGAATAATTTATGTGTATTACTTTGTCAGAAATACTGCGCATTAATGAAATTGCCATATTAATGAAGATCTTAAAAAGAAATAAATACAAATTATTAAAATACGGCCGAATTAATAAATGTTGCGTTTATCCCGTAGCATGCACAGATTTTTTATTAAAGAAGCATTTATTAAAAGGATAGCATTTTCTCAAGCATTCATCAAATTTTTCAAGATTGTAATTAAATGTTCCTTATTATTCGTTATTATATTTTGCCGTATTTTCGTCAAGTGCACTCTCGTCAGAATATCGGTACTTCGAAACCAATGCAATATGCATTTTAACTGCATTGTACGCAATCTGCCGCAGGCAATACGACACATGATAAACACGTGGGCGAACCCACGGTGCATTAACACAGTTTTGCCCCATGAGGATAGCAGCTCTGAATTCTCCTGTGTGTCAACTGAACAGAACATACACTGCCAACTATTTTAACAGAATTTCATACGCGCGACGCACTCTCGATAATAAACTGTTTATTTATTGATTGTTAACACGACGCGAATATCAATTTCCAGAGTTATTATTTTCAGAAAACACGACGTAGCGAAACAGGTTCATTATCGTTCGCGTTTTTCCTCTCGTCCGTACGATAATTCATTTCGAGATGGTTAATTGTTAACCTTTATATGCGCCCTCGACTATATACATATATATGTATATGCATATATGTATGCGCGCGCGCAACATTTATAAATCTCCTTTTTTTCATAAATCAATCGTTTATTTTATAAATCTGATACGAAATATGAAGCAACTTATAACTGCATTAGTTTGTCGAAATTATAAGTACCGATTTATTTAGATCAAAAGTTCACACTACAAAAATAACGTAACACAATTTATCCGAAATTATTTCACATCAAAATTATTATATATATGACAAAGTATATCATTTGCATAAAATATCTCGACTAAGATTTTTTCTTTATTTTTTCCGCAGTACTGCCATGAATTCTCTAGGAAAAATATTCGAGACGTATCTCACCCTAAGGCTTTGAGAAATATCTTGCGTAAACGAGGCTACGCGCGTCAAAGTGGCTTTTATACTGTTAATAAAAACGACCCTTATGTCTCTTTTTTTTCTCATATCACCGGATGTTTTCACGTTATAACGGGAGAGTACACGCAAAAAATCGACGAATCCGAGCGAGAAGCAACAGCGTAAACGATAGCGACAACTGTGTTCAACAATGTTGTGCAAAGGATATAATTGCATATTGCGTTCAATTCGCTAATGGTTCGCGGTGCACAGGATGACTCCTCGCTCCCTTTTACACATTCATCCCGGCAACGGTTACGCCATTATTAACCCAGTTCGTTACTACGACCGATGATGGATTGCCTCGACTATGCTCCGGAAGGATGATTCATCGCTATCGATGCGTTCGACATGATCTATCGAGATTAACGATCACCCGCCCATTGAATTCTTTCGGCTGTTATTTAATGATTTTCTTGTTGGCGACGATTCTTGCATATATAACATGCGGAAAAACATATAATAATACTGAGATCGGACAAATGCATTTTTATATATTCGATAATACCGCATTCGATGACGGTATATTGATAAAATATGAATTATTGAATAGAATGAATAAATAAAATCGCATTTTTTGATATAATAATGTATAGCTATCAATTATATATATATATACTTTTTTCTATTGAGACAACAAAAAGAGAGAATTTTAATTTATTTTACATTATATAATATTTATGAAAATAATTTCCTTTCAAGGCAACTGAAAAAAATAAGCAAAAAGTTTTTGAAAGATAAATTCTCTTCCAATCTTCTCCCTTCCTCTAGTAAAAAAAAATCGTAATAATTTTAAGAAATACTTATACGAACCAAGCCCATCATTGTGTGTTGCCTTGACCTTTTTTTTTTATATTACTCGCACGTTCAATAATTTATTCATCAATATACCCGCGCATTTTCTTTATCGTCGGACTTCGACTGTAAAATACGGCCTACTTATTCTTCATTCTGTATCTTCCCTTATTAGAACCCCTATTACACTTTCAACGTATATCGACGCGACGGATAGCGGAAAAACTCGCGTGATAGTGATGCATCGCGATTAATTCCGTTTCACGTGATCATGCAATACAAAGAGCACGAGCTGATGTATCGCGGAAGAAATAAATGCGCGCATGGTAATTTTGATCGTTACGCAACGACCAATCGCCGCAAAATGCTTCCCGCGTTAATCGAGACAAATAAGTAAGCTTCTATATACGCGTTTAAAAAAAATTACTATGCCTTCATATAGCTATATGTAAAAAAAAAAATCAAATGGAAATATTTAGTTCTTTTTTCCTGTTTTTTTTTTCACATTTTACATACAGCAAGTCCTATTATTATACGCCAATAGCTATCTACCAAAAAAAATCTAGAATTTAGATTTTTTAATCAAATGTATTTTTGTCGCATAAAATTGACTAGACACGAACTCCGAGATAACCTGTTTTTCAAGTCCAAAAATATCTTTCATACTCAAAAAAATGTCTTGCTGATACAGGTAGATTTCTAGGTGTCACAACAAAAATTTATCGCTATTTTTTGTATCTGTTAGAATATTGTCTGTTACATATAGAATTTATAGCAGCAATATTCTAATAATATCTTCTAGAAAATTTAGGTCCCATTGCCAAATGTTAATCACTGCATTGGATAAATATGAGTTTCGATACTACAGCTGGAACGATCTTTGTGAGAAATATAACTGCCAATTATAACTGCAGCATCGAAAAATTGAGAGAAATTGTTTAAAAGAGCTAGATAGATTGGGCGCGTTATACAAATATGTTAGATGTGGGGATTATATATTCATTTGTTTCTTGTCGCTAATTTTTTCTGTGTACCACAGTCAAACTTTATAACAAGTATGATTGGCCTTACATGGATAGGCGCCACAGAAAAACATTCTTTCTAATTTTCACAAACAGTTCAGATATAAATTCTGTCTCTGTCACTTAGATTGATTAAATGCGAAACATATGCGATATCACAGTATTTGCTAATCATTTATGTACCTCAGTTAATTTTGCGCACCCAGAAAATTTTTGCTGTGGTTGCAATACCACTTTTTTGAGTGCAATTTTCTCAGGCGTGTACAGACTTTTATATTTGAACGTGATCAATAGAATTAATCGCAATTCCCGATATACCGTAACCTTTTGTACATGCGTTCCTCGTCACAAAAATTCACGTCGAACTTTCGCTTTGCGGGCGCAAGGTCCGCCGTTTGCATTTACACACCTTGGTCAGAGCTGCGGACAACACATCGGCAGACCGATACGTGCCGGTAGATACGCTCGACGGCCTTGGACGTATGCAAACTCACGTAAAACGAAATGAAATCATCCGCATGCAATTCCACGTCGCGCATTTGTATAGTTGCGCGGCGACGACACGTGTGGGCGGCGGCCATCGATCCCGCCGAGATCTCGCATATCGTCGTCGGTAGCTCGGTCTCTCCTCTTCATTAGTGCTCGAAATTAATTGAATGGAACTCTAATGACCGGCGAGATTTATTAATCTGCCGAACTGTGCTGTCCGCTTGCGGTCTAAACCATGAAATACACACGGCAATTCTACGACTGCACGCCGCAGAGTGTCAATCGCGATGAGAAATTTCCTAACCGCCAACAATATCGCGATGGTCTATACGAGAGCATGACGTAAAATTTAATCTAGAAGTTGATTTAGAAAAAATATATATATATATATATATATATATATAAAATTATTGTCCTATAAAATTGTATGTAATGATAAATAATGTATTTTATTCAACGTGCAAAAATATATATTAATATAATATATGTATATTTCCGCATATTGCAATAATTTTACATATATATATATATTAATTTCGTTCTGATGGTATAACAAAGAAAGATATAAATATATGATTAGCTTAGAAAATTAAGTCTCTTCATTGTAAATAAAATAACAAACGTGACGTAGTAGTCAATTCCAGGATATTTTACATTCGCCCAGATTGCAAACCGTACCGCTTCGAATTTCCATAAATGTATTTTTGGTACACAAACCACAATCGACGCAGAATACACATTTCGTACGCATACGCGAAATGCAACTCTTCGCAAAAACTGTTAACAAAATGTTCGTTGTGTACAGTGTAGTACCTTCAGCTGAGCTTTATTTACTTTGGCTATTGTTACCTTTACACCACAGAATGCAACCGTCCACCGATATATTAAACTGAATATTCGCGCCCAATAATTTTTTTAAGTAATAAAACGCAAACAATATGTGGCTATGATGAAAAGTTGTCCATTAAATGTAACAAAAATAAATATCGTAACAGGATGTGAAAATCCAATAAAATAGAATTAAATAGATTAAATATCATGAATCTTGAAATAAATTGAAAAAAGTTATTGACTTGAAGTTTATCGACTTGTCAAAATGTCAATCGATGTAAAAATTCACGATTAAATAACGCCGTGAATCAATGCATAATTTAATCCATTAATAGCTAACGTTCATTTAAAAAAATATATAATGATATATAAAAAAAGAATATATGCATTCTTAAAGTTTCAGATAGATATTACATTTTAATATGCAAAGTAATGCAAATAAATATAATAACTACAGTAGCGTCAATCTGATATCTTGAGAAAATAAAAACAATTATCGTTTGATTCAAACTTTATTATATTACAGTTATGATCTTTAATAGACTGAATTAATCGCGATAACTGAATGTTTCATTGTCGTGTCTAATTCGAGATACTTTAATATATATACATATATGTATCTATTACGACAATGCATCTATTTACGGCAGGTTGATACAACACACGTGCCCCATTCGCGCCTGTTTATTTAACGTATGTGAATGAACTATCAGGCGCAAATGTTTAGCAAACGAAGCGAATGGTCGTATGTAGTGTACCTGTGAAAGGAATATCTGATTTTAAATACGATTGGTCCATACAAACAGATGCTGTAATGGTATTACACGATACTTTGCGATAGATATTGTCGAATCTGTGTGATTTATTCATTAAAAAAAAAACGATTGAGGAAATGTAGTTTCACGCATACTTTTCGTAACTTTTGGATATTAATCTTCTTACTTTATCGAGCCTTTTTATAGTTTTTTTTTTTTTTTTATGGCTATCCATAAATATAGATCTATTTTGTGTGAACATATTTTAATAAACAAATTTCAGTTAAATATTATATTACTAAATATAATCTAATATTAATTAAACTCATTAATTAAATAACAATATTAAAATTAAAAAGTAAAAATTGTGTTTAATATAATAATCATTTACAAGTAATAATTTCTTTTATTTTTCGCTACTTTCTTCTCCAATATGTCATATAATATCTAAAAACTATGTAATAAATAAAATATATATAACTGTATTAATATTATATGTATAAATATCTCTAATATATGTATATTTTATACAATGCGAGACATTTATTATCAAATTCAATACTAACTATTAGCATTAACATCGTGTATTCGAGCGAAATTTACTCAGTAGTTGTCAAATAAAAGTTACACAGATGCGCAGTAATTCGCATCCCGCTCTCCGCAATCTCTCGATTCCGCGAAGAGACCGCAAGTATGTGGGTCTGAAGGGAAGAATGGAGCCGACGAAAGCGTTAAAATGAAATATTTGCGGTTCAAGAAAAGAAATTACAGCCAATAAAGTGCATCATCCGACCGGCTGCGGTACATACGTTGTAAACACATAGGTAGAAAGTTACTTCTACCAAAGATCGAAAGTGGTTGCCACTTCGAGACAAGTCGAGGTCGTATATAAGTTCACACAGTACATAAATTACCCTCGAACGCGGTTCTTTTTTTATTTTCAACTGATAAAAAACATTTGCTTTCTAAATGTACATTTCTAAAATATTTGTTTAAAAGACGCGAATTATTCTTTATATTATTTGATATCATTAAAGATTTTTTGTAAGACTTTTCTATCAATCTATAAAATTGTCGACATGTATCTGTGTTTATAGATAAAAGCACGGAGAAAGAGATTGCAAAGCGATTCAATTCGCAATCAATTTCTCATAAACGCGCGATGTAATAGATTTATTTCTAATAACGGGAAACCTTTATTGTAGTTTAATAAAAAAAAAATAGATAGATATAAAAAAAAATATATATATATATATAAAAGAGTTCCTTTACGTGCATTTCTGGGCCTTTAATTTTGTGCATTTATATCGTTTACATCGTTTACTCTCTTACCTGTAACAAGTTTTACTCGCCGTATATTTCACTCGGTTGATCATATAACGTAAATTACGCCGCGTAAAATAACAAACTGAAGAGAAATGAAAGTACTTTCTAATTGGAAATTTTTAACCTACACAAAAAATCCATCATAATTGTATTCTCAATTCGACATGTAATTAAAATTGCATTAAAATTATATGCATATAGAATTCTATACCAAAAATTACAATGAGTTTAAAAAAAAGATTTTAGAAAAGAAAAACAAAACCATAGACGGAAATAGAAGCACTATAAAAACGGAAAAATCGATCGATTGCACGACAATTCGTTTGGCTTGTATTCGCTTACGTACAAGAGGGAAAGAAAAAGAACCTCAAGCTCTGTAAGCTCAAGTCTTACATTACATTGTCGTTTCGAAACTAGCATGATATAACGATATCGGCGAATTTACGAGCGGTCACAGCGTGTAGTTTCGACTTGATCGTTAATGTGCAGCTCATGCATCAGCATTAAACCGCGGTGTCCCGACACAGGCCTCGTCGGAAGAGACAAGTGCATTGTTAACGCTGGTTCGCAATGAGTAACAATAGCGGAAGCCACCCCGCGAATTAGTCGCCGCAGAGTGTTTCGCCGCGCGAGCATCTAGATTAGGCTCAGGTGTAACGAGTCAAACTGCCCAACATTTGTTTCATGCGTAATCCTGCATTGCGTAATACTGCGCGCGCTGCGTTTGTAAATTGATCGAGAGAAAAATGCAAACATATTGCAAACAATAATTATATAGAAAAGATTTTAATTTTTCTAAAACAAAAAAGTCCTTTAATTGAAAAAAAAAATAGAAAATGTATTAAATTTATATAAAAATTTAAAATATAAGAGCTTTTTATGTGATAAATTCTGATGTATTTATAAGGAATGTTCTAGAAAAGAAAATATTAATCATATTTCAATCCTCGTACACATAGCAGATGCTGAATCAATTATAATCCGTATTTAAATTTTTCATGGAAACAGATACTCAATAACCTAACAAAATCGTCATTAAAATAGAAATAAAATATAATAACGTAACTTTACAATATACAATATAAAGTCAGTACGTATATAAAATGTAATCGTAAACATATTTTGAAAAATATTCCGTAACAATAATTTACGTATATTTAAAAGACGCAATACACAATTGCGCAATGCTGCATCGGGAACCCGTAATCTCTTTTTACATCTCTATCTTTCTCTTTATTCTCTAAATGGCGTATATCGAAGTCGATGAGGTCAATTGTCAATATTTCCCTCTCTATTAGCGAATACGATTCGTTAGGTTCATGTAGACCATTCGCCACAGTTACAACAGTATTTCCGTTAATCTTGCGCAATCATATATTTCTCGCAAATTCCAGCAGTTATATTGTTTTCGTATAATCTTTTATATTTTTGCAAAAATGTATATTCCTCAGAGTTTAATTTAACTCTATTAATGTATGACATATTTTGACACTTTTTCTTGACATTTACAGCAAATAAAATAGAATTTAACTAATAAAGTCTTTTAATATTTTTAGATAACACAAAAAAAAGAAAGAGGGGATTATTCCTAAAATAAAAAGAAATCTATCCTTATATTACAATATTTATTGGAAAAATTCTCGAAATCTCTCTTGCAGTTACTGCACGTCGCATTCTAGTTAGATTTATCCTAGTTAGATAAATATATACAGCCCCTCAGACTAAGATTAAAAAATAATTTTAATAGCCAGCCATTCTCTGTGCAGCTGCGTGCTCGTTTTTGGTATTTTGCACGTGGCAGTGATAAAGTATTTGTAGAATTAAGCGAGCGAAATGGTTCGCAATGTGAATAATGACGTTCTCTCTTCACGTACGCATTTCGCGTTAGATTTAATTAAATTTCCCGTCCTGTTAGAACTATCGTCTTTGCTTCCGAGCACTGTCACGTTCGTAAACATCGCGCAACACGCGCAAACTGTCCATGTATCCATGTATACATATATCAGCGGTAGCAGAATTCTGAAGTAAATTTTGTGACACTAACATTCGCGATATTATATAATTTTTCCTTCCTAAACATTCTTGATATAATTATCTCTTATTATTATTTATTTAATCTTTACGTGAAGCTAAAAAACCCAGATTTTGTTTAAATTGAGTTGTACAAAAAGTAATCTTTTTCTCCAACCGTATGATTAGGTGTTCCTAAATAATCTATCAAAATAATTGCATATTGTCTGCTTTTAGTTTTTAATTTGCGATAGTATGGCAAGATGTAACGCCGCCATTTATACACATTACACACTTAACCTGCTGCAAGTGTCAAATGCATGCCGCTGTCAACGGCGATGACGTAGCTTTCGGTACGAGCAGTGATTAGGCGAACGAAGCTCTCGGATCGTGGCGCATTCGCTTCGAGAGAGAGAAAGCAAAAGAGAGAGAGAGAGAGAGAGAGAGAGAGAACAGTGATGTTTTGTTGCGCTTATCGTCAACGCTGCGCGCATGTATGTACGCATGTGTGTGCATGACGCTGATAAGGGTTGCGGCACTCGAGACGTAACACGCTCACGATTATCATCCACATGAATATAATCGCCTGTCAACGCACGCGCGATTTCGCGTTTGTAAAATGCCGCACATGTGCGCCTAACGCTTAAATAAATCTATTTTCATCTGACAAGCAAGAGAGTGTCCAGTATTCGCGGCTGAAAATTGTGCAACACAGTGTTGAATTTTATACCCGCATCTGAACTTAAATATAAATGCAGCTTGTGTTTATATCCGCCGTCCGCAATGCATGAAATTAAATTGGTTCACGATATTGATGCTCCATTAATAAATGTTATTTCTTTCCCGTTTGTAAGTCCGCTTTACGCGATCTATAATTTACGACAAAAATGCATCCGTAATTGTATATCATGTGATGCATATATTTCCAGAACACAAATATCTAAAATGTTTTACTTTTATGAAGCCATATATTAATATAAATCTTGCAATATTCAAATACTCTATGATTTCTGATTCAAGTTACCGATATTATATATATTAAATAGAACATTTGTTGCCTATAATAATATTACTGTGTCTATAATAATCAAGATATGGCTCTATTCTATCTCGTGTGATATTTTATATTACAGATAGATTAATTGTGGATCGTGGAAAGCGGAAGTTTTTAAACGAATTTTCAAATATCGTACCAGATTTTATTGACGATCGTATATCGCAAGCGTCGAACAATCACGACAAATTTACCGGCAGTTTATTTCAACATGAATTTATATTCAATGACCGAGATAAGTTTGACTCGCGCATAAATCGCACGCACAATGCTCACGCATCTCTGGTAACTTCACGGTAATTGAACCTTCCACAGTAACGCAGAAAGGATTCGCTACATAGTTTCTCCGACAACACAAAAAATATATTACAATTCGACGCGCCAATAGACCATGTGCATGATTGGCATGCAATTTCAATATTCGTGTCTGTACAACGCTAGCAACGTAGCTACGCGATTGTTTAGCGTATCTTTTATTGCGTAAACGCCGAGAATGATCGATGCAGGCAATCGTTGCATTTGAAAATACGCGCGAGAGGAAAGCAACCGGCTGTTTTCCAATAGTTTTCTATTATGATTGAAGTTATGGTAATTCACTGTAAAATCCTATCTCTCCTTTTCGGTCATTTATCTGCAATACCTTAAAGCGCGATAATCCTGCTTCAGTAACTTTCGATAAAACTTCTTGAAAAGCAAACCTAGTTTCTTAAGTTCTCACATTGAATATCGCGCGTTCGAGGCATAAAATAAGAAGAAAATGAAGAAATGTATCCTGCAGAACCCACATGATATATTACAATATTTATCTACATTTTCTAAGAAAATTATATTTTCAAATTTCCTTAAAACAAAATTTTTTTTTCTTGTTTTTTATATATCTCCTTATTTTATATTTATCCTAAAATATAGTTTTCATTTTTTTAATTGAAATAAAGTATGTAACAATTATATATATAGAATGCATCTTACTAACAAATGATATATAACTTATACAAAATTCACAAATTTAATGCTATTAAACATATTTTTTAAATAGAAATAATCGATAAAATAAATATCATATCGATGAATCGATAAATTGAATGCGCTACATCTGATTTTGAGTTTTATTTTTATTATGATTCTTCCGCTCAGATTTGTTCGAAAAGTACTGAAAAAAACGACAAGTTTGCATAACAGCCCATCTTAGCGTTTACGCCTTTCAAATGTCGACGTCGGCGTGTGCAATGTTGCATATTTCATGCATTTTTCATCAGATTTTTATGCAATATCGTCATGCAAACGACACGAAGCGCACGGAAGAATCAAGAGTACCAACGATATCACTTTATGTAGCAGGCGACATAAAAAGCGACTTCTCGTCGATGGATTGACAATCTACCGTGTCATTTATTCTCATTCTTTCTACTTGATGTCGCACGCGGGAGTTTTATACCCTTATATTGCGGAATATTTCTCCCTCTCTCTTCATATATATGTACATATATTTTTTTTTTTTTTTTAATCAATGAGCGACTAACAAACTATTTTGCAATTCACAATGCAAATAATTCTGATTGAAACAATTTAGGTGCCAGCAACTAAATCAATTTTTAACTGGTGTTTTCTGAATAGCAAATATTTTTATAAAGAGAAATAAAAAGTACACAAAATATGCTTCGTGAAAATTTTAATAGTGTCATTCTGTGTCCCATTTCAATACGTAACCGAAACCCGTGGTCTTTGAATTAAATTCCAAGTAACTCTGGCCCTCGTCGTAAGATGATCGATATATTTACGAGAAAACTTAGCTTGTCTGCGTCAACGAGATAGGAAACTTGGGACGTAGATGGAAGGCCGAAGACTAACAAACTAAGGCTCCTGATAACTCGAAACCCGATCTCTCGACAAGTACACACGTGCTGACGCGCGCGAATCGGCATGAAATGAAGTGAGCATTTTATACGGAAGAGTCGACAAATTTGATAACAAATCAAAGATGATATTATTGCGTAATTTGAAAATTGCGCGCGTGTATATGCGAATTGCTTCATAATGCAAAAAGATGAATATTTTTCAAAGGGAAAATACCCGGGCGAGTCGATTAGTATGCAAATACCTTTAAATATTTGTAATCTCTCTAAAACGACCGCGAAATCCGCGCTAATAGGGACGTAAAGACGGACAAAAAAATGTACTCGCGATATTACACAATTGCAAATTGTAAACATTGGACGAATATGCTTCCGAAAGCTTAAATGCATTTACCTTTCGTTAAAAATTTGTAGATTATCTTGAAAAAAAAATAAATAAAGATTATATTATATATACAACAATTTATAACATGTGACTAAAAAATATATAGACGAAATTTATGTAATCCATGTGAATTTATGTTGCTCTATATATATTAAATAAATTCCTTAAAGCATGTACATGATTACTTATTAAGGAAAATGCATAAAAGATGAGATTTAAATGTACGAGAAAGATGGCAATAAAGTGGTTTACCAAAACATTACTCAGGCAAACAAGTTTATGATCTGGAATCTTGCTAAATGTAATTAAGTATAATATACGCACATAAGGAAAAAGGGAGGAGATAAAATAGAAATATAGAGTTTAAAGAAATTAAAGACATAAATATACAAAATGGTCACGCAAAGTTTATCATAAATATATAAGTGCTTTATTAAATAATTAATTAAGAATTAACGGAATACTACGTGTCAATTAGAATATTTCGACAGACCTTTGTTTCTTGTGCCATTTCCATTTAAATTCCACTACTTTTAATACACTTTTGACTGTGTCGCGCATCTCCCCTGCGAACTATAGCGGATGAAGCAACGCGCTTTTCCATTTTCTACAATCCCGCGATACTTCCCAACCGAGTATATCCAGTTGCACAGAATGAAAACTGCAAAACAGCAACGATCGTCCGGCTTTTACGCGAAATCGAACACGCGGTGAGAATTCTTACAACGCTGAACGTGAAAGAAGGAAATCGCGCGACGAGGGACCACAATGGCGGTGAGGACGACAACCCCCGACCTATCGCTTTCACAACTTGCGACGTTCGATTAATTATTTCCACGAAACCCTTACTCTAAAGTTTTCCCCGCCGTTTCTTCCCGAAGCCTTCCCGATGCCACGCGGCACGGAGTTTCTTCGACAGTTTGAGATGACGTCTCGAACAGTTTGCACGTTTCTTGCTTTGATCATCGATCGTTACGCTGCTCGAAATGAGAAAAGTCTGACAGCGTTTTCCTGACACGACGACTACCTTTCGCCGACGCAGATATTTCAAAGTTCAAATGGGATTCGATGTCACAGCGATCTACATAGTACGACGAGATCATGATAGAATTAAAGAGTGTTTTCAACGAGTGTTTTAAATACAATGTTGTTATAATAAATTTTTTTATATAATAAATAAAGATTTACATATATAAAAATTTATTTTCTCATGAAAAATATCTGGCTTTTTGAAATAGCATAGTCTATTCATAAAAATTTTGAAAATTTCCATATTTATCTAAGAGATTTTTTTTAATTATTATCGTCACATATGTTATCGATGTGAAACTTTAGACAGTGTCTAATTTACAACGTAACTCGGGATAAAATTTTATGAGTCATGTGTATATTGCTGATTCTTTCTATAAAATGTCTTTCGTATTACATATATAGAATTATAAATGGAATTCTGTCACAAAGTCACGAATTATAAATCGTCTCTATCAGAGATTTTATATTCAGCGACATCATAGAGCAGTTTTCCCTACCAGAACATACCATATTCTTTCGCAATCCCGAAACATTAATACGATGAAGCGTTCATCGTAAAGTCACGTATCCTCTCGGTTACCAATCACCTGGGACTGGCACTTCTGGTACCGACAAGTTCAGAGGCAATTTCGAAACTCCATTCTGGTGACATTCCGCCATACGTTGCAGCGAGATGGTCGGATCGGTATAGTTATTGGCGTCGCTCGCATTCTCGAATTACCCGATCGCTTTTACGAGGTGGAACAGAGAGAGAAGGGAGAGGGGGAAAAGAGAGATAGGAGTGGTGTACAATGAAATAAATGACGTAAATAGCGAATGGCAAAATAGGTCAGGCAAGAGAGTAAATAAGGGAGAAATCGAGAAATCGATCAAGTAAATTCGAGGTGGGAAATTACTAGGCGACAGGTTACAAAGCGCAGGCACACCGACGCGCGTCACATCAACAATCGCGACGAACGCGATCGCCGGTACCAAATACTGTCGATTGTTAAATGCGGACAGAGATGACGAATAAATAAATGGGACGAAAAGAGCGCTCTCGGGAACTGTTAAAACGCGGAATACATTCGTTGCGGAAGAAGTCGCGAGTATTTGCCATGAATATTCAGAGTTCTACTTCAAATCGCGTTCAAACCGAATGTGTGTTCACACAAGTCGTTTGATGGAAAAACTGCGCGTGTCGTGTAAAATTTTCAAAAACTACATCGCGCACCGTACTTTTTGCCGCTTGCGATAAATTTAAATAGAAATATGTGTCAAATTATTTTCTTCGTTAATAGTTTCTTGCCTATCTTTTTTTATTTCTATAAGTTGAAAAAATTAGCGCGTGGATAGTAATGTATGCATTTTATATCGTAAAACGAATAAATCTATTTGAATGATCTATTAAAAACGATTAATCTCCTTTGAAATTGAAAGATTACATTCTAGAAACTAACTAATACATAGACGCTGGCATGCATTACTTGAAAACTATAAATTTAATACATGGATATTGCAATGCATTTACGATAATCTCAGAGTTAAACAGAATCTATAACTTCAGGATTTGATTATATAGAAGCAATGGATGCTACCGGTAACAAGAAGTTTGAAACATCTAGAATTCCCTAGCATAAATGTTATACTATTCCTATTAAATACTTGATCGTATTGTCTGCGTAAAATTAGATTTATCTACGTGCAGCTTTATACTTTCTATATAATAAGTTTTGTTTGAGCACAAATCACTTCTCTCAATATGCTCCACTCTCATAAATATTAATATAATCGATTATAAATACGGTGTACGAGACATCGCAACGTTCACTTTCTTTATACTCTCGACATACATTTTAGTTACACGATGTTTATTTACCTTAATTCCTCCTTTTGAAAGTAACCCTTATCTTTCTAAGCTCGAAATCTAAACTTCATCGTATCTAAATGATCGACGCGGACAAATAGGCATCATTATGGAGAGAAAGCGATATATGAGATAAAAATTACTCACATGGAGATTCCTCCATCGACGACAAGAAGATTCGAACGAGCACGAATAAGAGAATAAATTCCAGATGCCTCTCTGCGACTCGTGTCGTCAGCTTGAGCCTCAAAGAGTATCGATGTATATACACATTGGCACATCGGAGTACATCGTTTCTTGTATGCACTGCTCGTCGACAATCGGATGCACCCACGTGCACATGGCTCGACACACCGATCGTACGAAGCCACGATGACGTACACGTCGGAGCACGTATATATTTACCCGATCGCCATGTTGTATCTCGTACCGCGAAAGCGCAAAGTTATTCGAAATAATTCATACATATGTATAATGCGCAAAATTAATTACCTCTCTACTTTTCACATCTGAATACATCCTTTTATTCCAGATTATAGAGAAATGATCATAATTAGATTTTCGTAAATGTAATATGCGTAAACTATACGGATGGAATAAAGAGAATGAGATGATTAACAGAGGATACAAACGAGATATACGAGTTATTGGAAGCCGTAAAATCGACAATTGCACTGCTGGAATTAATGTATTAAGCTCCTTTACTGCAGCAAAGATTTATTGGCAATTACAAGGCTTTACCTATATTTAGCAAAAATGACAGTTGGATACAAAGTTACGGTTTGTTTCAACGAACGTGGCGAATTCTCTTTCCCCAGAGAAAATGTGAAAAATACTGTTCGGTTATTAAGATTTTTCAATATATCTCATTAATAACAGTCAATTACATTTCGATTGAATTAAACTTATTTAATTCGAATAAATTAAAGAGTTGGTTATTAAACTATTTATATAATTCCATAACAAGTCTTTACTTTTCAATATATAACAAACCAATTAATTAAGATGGAAATGAAATTATTGAGCAAGATTCGACTTTAAAATCGCGCGTTCCGGATATATGCATCATTTCTATCGCCTTCCGCGTGTATACGAATGAGAAGCGAACGGACGAGAGCTTTCTTCCTTCGTGCCTTCGTACCGCTTAAGCCGACTTCCAGTTCGACGCTCTGGAACTAAGTTTTCCGCGAAAGAGATGGATTTACGATGGATTTCTTCCTCAACTATATCCCCCATCCCGCTCGAGGTGAAAAAATTCATCCGCGTCAAAGCCCCCAAAAATGTAGAAATGCACGAAGAACATCGTGATATACGATCGCTACCAGATTTCAATCTTTCTGTAATTCGGATGCGCGAGCACAAAAACCATATTATTGGCAATTCATTAATAACGATTAACGCGATGCGAATCCGATGCGGACAGTGCATTTCCTCTCCCTCCCCCTTCTCCCTCCTCTCCCTCCCATCCTACCTTATTGCGCGTTTTCCAACGAAAAATATGGCTCAAATACTGATTACGTATCCACGCGATTAATAGAGCGCAACTGTGATTATTATATATCATATGGCGGAACGAAAGCGGGATGTCGCTGCTCGATGATATTGAAACCATTATTGGATCGATGGCAAACGAATCTCTAGGGATATGCGTGCGTGTTTGTGCGTTCCTTTAACTGGATACCAAATGATATTACGGCGATACAACCGCTAAAGCGCGGTCCGTGATTTTCCAAAGTTTAATTTATCGTAGCTCTCTGTTAATGCTGAATAATTTTCCGTTCGTTTATTGCAGAGAAGGGGGGGGAGAGAGAGAGAGAGAGAGAGAGAGAGAGAGAGAGAGAGAAGGAGAGACGGATGCGGAAATACGAGAAAAGGTATGTTTTTGCTTTTGATATGTCAGCAAAGTAGTATGAGGCACCCACCTAGGCACCTGCTGCCCCCAGGCTCGAGGGCAGCGCAGCCGCTCGTCTGGTTCTCCGTCGTAGGCTTCTGCACCTCCGGATGGGAGACCCGCTCCACCTGCTGGCTGCCTGTCCACGGATCGCCCTCAGTGTCCACGGCATTGTGCCGGACATTGTCCGGGGCTGCATTGTTCTGGATCACGTCCTGATGAACCACCGGCGGCAACGGCTTGTCCCTGTCCAGCTCTTCGTCCACCTCCACCGACGTCTCTGTGCCGAAGAACACCATCTTCCACTCCTCTAGTGTATCTGAAACAACATCGGCGGCTACATTGGCGAGATTAAAGGTAATAATTATTAATGAGTACATCACGTTCACAAGATTGTGCGTAAAGTGATTCGATTACACATAGCTCAAATCAGAAACAAAAGGAAAAAAAAAAAAAAAAAAAAAAAAAAAAAAAAAAAAAAAACTGATTTGCCATGATGTTATATGTTGCTTCTGGCTCGCAATTTCCCGTAAATGCAATTTTATTCGCGCAAAACGAGATTACTTGTCAACGATAGCAATCTTATCTAGAGAACGCAAGAGTTTAGCTTTCAAAATAAATTGCTGGTACTTTCCGAACATTGGTTCCGACTGAGATATTGAACGTCGCGACAAAATGCAGCCGCTTTCGCATAAGCATAAGCAATTTCGAAGTTGACGTCAGTGCGATAGGACCGAAATTGGAGAATGCAAATAACACGCGAACAACTAGATAAGGCGTAGAGCTATATCGCATCGGTCTGACGGCCAGGCGACATTAACGAACAGTCCTTCAGAAATCCGGTCAAACGTGGTCTGACGCGACAACAAAAGGAGCGATCGCGCCAGTCAATCAACTTCTTGCTCGAATCGATCGGAATCGTCGCGCGAATCGTCCTCGGAATCGATTCTGCCATTGTGATTTGCTAGCATGATTTCAGTAAGCTGCTAGCAATGAAATTTTGCGGACCAACAAATAAAAATATTTTTCAAATATTTAGATATATAGAAAATGAAAATTTAATAAAATAGATAAACAAGATTCTTCGCATATTATGGAAAAAAAAAATGTATATGAATGGCAATGTGGTGCGTATATATAAATATATTCATTATAATATGTCGTACAATGTCATGCGAGTTAATGAATGATTTTTTAATTGACGAATTCAATAATTGATTTTTGTGTGATAGATAATGTGCGCGAAATCGTCCAGCACATTTTTATCTATTACTTCAACATGTGTTTGATCCAGTTCAAAATTATTAACATTAATTAACAAATCACAGCATGGGTTACGATATTACGCATGCCATTAGTATCTTGCAAATGTTTTGCCGTAATCACGTTTTCGCCGAATTAACGATGCGTTACAAGCACTAAATAAGATCCAAGTAGCAAGGAAATACGAGAATAAAATGCGACAGATAAGAGACAGCGCGTGTAATATTACTGATATTTCTCGAGATAAGAAGCAACCAATTAAGAAAGCAGAATAAAACGAACGAGTGCTCTTACGTATATTAAAAAGCATAGAGAAAAATAACGTAGAGTTATGTTAAAAAGCATATTCTGCAAAATTGTTATTTGTCATAAATAAAATATATGTATAAAGAGCAAAAACGTATTTCTTATATATACAGATATACATCAAAACTTTCATTTATGAATCGAATCCTGATATTTATGCCTCTGATACTTTTCTCTCTTCTATATTTCACTGTGATACTTTTCTCATATATTTCACTTGATCCCGATGCTCACTCGTGCGTAGCAGAAATAATACACTCGATGAAGCTCGGAACAGGGAACAAACTAGGGAAACGCTCTGCGTACGCGCAGAGATTCGCGTTATCGCTTCTATTGGTCTTCCGGCTTTTATTCCTCCTTTCTGCTCGTTATTTCGAGGCGTTCAGTTTCGAGCGTTTCGATAACAAAAAGAGAGCCGACGTCACATAGTCATGGTCGCGAAACGTCGCGACGACTCGGAAAAGAATCGCGCGTTCGCGGTCAGCGTTTATTTACATACGTAACCACGCGCTCCGCACATAATCGCGGTAGTTCAGGGCATTTGCGTTTGTATGCAAATGGACCTTTGCTCGCGCGCTCGCGATTTATTCCGCGCTTCTAAACGTCCATGTCGTGAAATATGCGCGGCGCCGCTCCAAAGTGCATTTCCGAGCGAACGCCACTGCCGTTGCTGCAACTGCAACGACGGGGCCGACGAACGTTCGCGAGTATAAATAAATTTCGCGCTGACTTTTGCATAGGAGAAAACGCGAAATATCTACGGTCTCAATCCACGCTGTGTTCGGATCAACAGAGATCGGATACATCGGATGTGAATTGCTGTCGATGCAGTTTGATATGTGAGACACAGAGGCCGAAATATATAGAATAGGACTGTCGCGATCTGTTTGCTTTTTTAATTATTTTCACAGAATCGTTGTAATTGGCAGTTGAAAAATTTGACAAAATTGTAATGATATTGTATAATTGTACGGCAATAATAATATATCACACGCATTGTCCAAAGGATATAATAATCGTTTGTTTTAATAAGATAAAATTTTTTATACACGTTTATCTTTATAATTATAGAGATATATGGATCGTATAAAATAAATCTTCGATATAGATTTACATTATAGATTACGATTTTCGAAATACGGGAAATGATTTATTTGTGCTCAACGGTTTATTTCGAAAATTGCATTCATACATTATAACAATACACGGAAAAAAAAAAATTAGCTGCCGTAGCTAAAAACTGCGTGTGGTAACTAGATTTCAGTCGTAATATATGGATAGCGAACATCTTAGCTGTGACACCTGTTTATTAGGTGCAACAGCGAACATCTTAGCTGTGATACCTATTTATTAGGTGCAACAGCAAACCGTTTTGCTGCAGTTTAGAAATTTATTTTGCAAACCATGATTAGCTATGGTAGCGAAATTTTTTTTTCCGTGTAGTTGTAACATATCGAAATCTATCGGATTACAATTTACTTGATTTTCGATCAATCTGATATTCTGTAAAACCAGGTTATATTCGAAACACTGGCTAATCTCAGCACGCGATGATTATTTATACAATTGTTATCATGATAATGATTTATCGAGCTGGAATACGATTGAAAAAACTCGACAATATGAAATATATCTGTCTCAAAGACGGATTATGGAGCAATTGATTGAATTGCAATAAATAAAAAAAATAATAGCTTTTTCGTATAAGTCGTCATTGAAAATTGTTGCAAGAATCCGATTAATTTTTTTTTGATTGTTGGCTAATCGAAAAATGATAATTATAATGTAAAATAATAAAGTATTTACTGTTATTTTGCTTTTACACAACATGAATTGTTGACTTTGAAGAATCTATATTATCACTAAATACTTAGAAATTCCAACATTTGGATTTTATTCACTCTTTTTCAATCAATCATAATAATTTTAAAATTATTCTTTTTTGCATTTTAAATAATCATGCATATTCTAATCAATTCCACACAAAATAATAGTATAAACGAATAAAAATTGATTATTTAAGAGATCCAAAATCAACTGACATAAAAAATACAGATATTTTAGAAATATGTAATTTTTGAAAATGTATGAATGTTTAATCTGATATTAAAATCGTATTATAAATATAAATCTGACAGGTATACATTATTAACGGTAAAGGTCAATTCTAAATCTTACTTAATATCACCATTGCATCTTGACTTGCATCACAACCGCAGTTTAACTATACGAATGTAATAGTATAAGAAAATCTCTTATATTGCCAAACACAAGAATCACACATTGCTAATGTTAAAGTTCGATTTTATAATAAATTGTATTTATTTAATATTGTGCATTTTTATATAGTGTAAATTTGATATAACAATCAAAATCTCAAATAAATATTGAATTATTAACAATCAATCTAAGTTTTAATTTATGCAAGTCTAATAAAAGCGATCCTACTTAACCGTCATGATGAAAATCAGTCAAATCTATATTTCTTATAATTATTTACTATTGAACGTATAGAAAAAAATACGCAAAAGTACGCAATCAAATACACAATATCAAAATATTCACGAATCATTTTCAGTGATCGAAACTACGATTCATAATTTTATTCCAAATCGCGACAAAAAAAAACACGCCGTTTGCACGTCTACACAATTTCGAGATGCTCGTAAATTGCGTACTACGCGAGATGTAAACAAACATATATAATAAATATGTAATGTACACTCACCGTTTTTGTCGACAGGAGTCGCGTTTAAAGGAAGTCAGTCCGGTTGCGCGCGTGTCCCGGGCCTTGCGACAGCTTTCACTCCTCTGCCCCCTTCACGTCGTTCTTACGTCGAGTTCGGGCAAACACTTGCGCGATAACACCACTTAAATCACCAATCACTTCGGTCCTTCTTTCTTGTCTGCGCGAATTGTCACCACCGAACAATAGCAACAGGAGACGAAGGCGGGCAACGCACTCACGAATTACAGTTTGGCAAACAACGGCACGGATATGTGTACGGGATCGGTCGTGACGACATACGTCGTAACGAATGAACGAATGAACGAATGAACGAACGAACGAACGGACGAATAACAGACGCTGCCGTGAATCGACGCCACAACACACACACTCTCTGCAACACACGCGCGACCGATGCAGACGCGACGAGCAGCTGCCGATTTTCAATAATGCACGAAGTGGACGCGACGCGAAACCGTCCGACTGACACAGTGGCTCGCGCGATTCTGCCGCTCACGACGCGACCGCGACCAGCGCGCGTCGACCCTGTGGCGCGCGCAACTTCGCGCCGCGACTCGAGCCGGCGAATCAACCCCCTCTCCACCCGACTACGTGTGGTTACCTTCAGATAAGACGCCCAGCGTAATACTTTGTACATACGTCTCTAAGGATTTATTATAATTGAAAAATGTGTTCGGTATAACAACGTATCCCCACACTCCGACAATAATATCAATTACAACGATTACCTAATGCCCCTGTCTTCGATATTCACGATGCTCCATCGTGATTATATCTGCGTCGCAAGCTTTTCCACGTCGAGAATGACCTCACTGTAGGCGAGCACGAGAGTGACTAAATTCTCTTGATTCAGAGTTAGAATACTGCGGTCCGATTCCGAAATTCCGAGTTTACGTCCGAATCAAATATGGCTTTTATTACGCATATATTTCGAGCACTAGTTTCTATTAAACGTAACAGTAACACCTGCGTATATCGAATAGAGAATGCGAATGCCATATGATTTTTATCGCTAATTATTAACACAGGCGTCGCAATATTCATTAAACGACCGATTTATCACTCTTGACAGTATTATAAATTTCGTAGATTGAATAATGCGTTCGTGGATATAACATCAGTAAGAACCACGAAAAGATCGGTTTAAGAGTTGTCGCACCACACAAATTAACATAGCTGCATATATATAGCATAAAATCTGGACCAATGAATGTCGAGCATTAAGTCACTATGTTGATTTACATAATATGTTCATTGGTCCAGATGGTCTTATGCTATGCAAATGTAGCTATGTTAATTTGCGATAGTCGAAACGATACTAACAATAAACGAGTCGAAAATTGACGAAAAATGTAAGAACGCGAAAGTGAGTAAGGGAGGGGATTCTCGGAAGCGAGTCCGGCCAGTTTTTTGTTTATGATACATGGCAGCTTAAGCACAGGCGCTAACTTGTTTAGACAAGCGTCTCAACGTAATATAATATTACATCGAGCACGAACATTTCTACGGAAATTGAAATAAGCGTATAGTTTTAAGAAAACAGAAACCTATAATGGAAAGAGCAAAGCAATACATTTGAACATTTACTGCGTTTCTTAGTCAGATTTTCGTCTGGCGATCAAAAGTTATATTCAGTTATTAATTAATATTATTGTATCCTGTTTGAGAAATAAAGAAACTTTTATTTTCTTGCGACAAATATACAAATTAATATATAGAAATATTTGATAAAAATTTGACACAGAGAAGCTTTTATAAAATTTTCTAATGCGTATTGTACATATATATATATATATAGAATATATGTTAAAAATTAATAATAAAAATTACTATATGTATGCAATATATTATATATAGTACTATTACACGTATGGAATCTATAATAACGCGTGTCTGAATATTTGAAGCTGAAAATTTGTCTCTAAATATTTGCACATTATGTAACTGTTGATTATTCGAGAAATAATATTTTCATTAATAATAATAATATATTAATAAATAAGAATATTTTAATAAGAAAGTAATAATGCAATGACAAAATTAATAATAATAACAAGAAATAATTTTTTAAACAATAATTTTATTTTGCTTTGAGATAGAATTATGGTTTCTTGAATAACTAAACAGGGAGTCATGAATGTACAAATATTTAGAGACGAAACACGCGCGCCCAATATGCCTCAACGCATGCAAATTCACGCGTTAAGGTATTTCTAACCCCGTGTGTACAAACTCGGAATCCCGGAATCGGACCACAGTGCTCTAAAGGAATTGCAAGTTGAGAGGTTTAATAATGTATAGCGTGCGGTCACGTCGGGATGCTTGTGGTGCAAATTCAATCGCGATCGAGCATCGTAGACGATTTTAAGTTTTTGAAAATAAATATGTATAATATCGGACTGCGCCGATGAAAGCATCAAATATCTATTATCATATTATACGTAAATACGTTATATTGTATATTAATAGTATGAACGTATGACAGTTCAAGAGAACCCAAGTGACTTTAGCTCTAATTAAAGTCACCATTAATAAAAATTATTAAGAAATTAAATATCGCCTGCGAGTAACTAGATAGTATCGAGACTATTGAGAAAAATATTGGGTGACTATTGTATTATGTGCGAATATAATATATCGCTTTATTAGTAGGAGCATGCGTTAATTTCGTCGGATAAATTCCACGCGACCGTAACTTTAAATATTGTTAAATAATAATCGGTAAACAATATTAAATAAAATTAATATTGTCAAATAAAAAATAAATAACCATTTTCCAAAAAATTGATAGTATACAAATAATCTTTTCTAAATTGAAATTTTCAGATTGTGATTATTAGTTAGTTATTAGTATGTCTTTTATCAAAATTTTTATATTTCTAGAATATTTATTGTCACACACACACACACACGCACACACGCACGCACGCATGCACACATACAAAAAAGATATCAAATAAACTTTGTATATTATTATAAATATATCTTTGTATTTTAATGAATATTATTGCGTAATTATTAGTTGTTATATCCAATAGTATCATATAAAGCTTACTCGAATTTCTGACTATTTTAAATTTGACGGTTAAATTTCACAGAGAAGTGTAAATGTTAGCTTTAATTACACGGTGAGGGAAAATTCGCTTAATGGATGCGAGTATGTACTGTTTGAATATTTGTTTACGAGATGCAAAGCGCAAATGTTTTTGCAATACTTTTAATGATGTGCGATCGAACAAAATTAAATCCAGAGAGATTACATGAAGAATATCGAATGTGTAATACATAATCTTGGGGCAAAATTTTAAATTTTCCTTTAATATATATTTATATTTTCTTGATGAAATGTTATTGAATAGAGATTCGGTGAAACTCGTAACTAATTATACATATAATATTACTACCGGTTCACGATTTTAATAACAATGTATGTAAAACATAACAAATACATTTTATTTATAAAACAATATCTAATGTAAATATATTATAATTTACACATTGCAAGAAAGCACCTTTTTAATATATGTATAATATAAAAAAATATATATATAAAAAGAAAGAACAATTTATATAACTTTACACAATTTCACTGTTCGCGTCCAAAAAGCTCTTATCATCGTGGCTGATATCAGCGACAAAGCGCGCGCGTACTATCAATCAAACTCCGTATTCAGACAAAAAAAATATTGTATCTGCGCCCAGCGCAAGTCAATAAACTCTTTTATCATCAATCAAAGCTTGCTTGTACAAAACCTATCGGATCGGCCTTATCCAGTTATGCAGTTTGCGCGTTCGAGCGCGCACGACCTCCTAGGCTTTTCTATCACGACAGTATCGATAAGCGTCGATCTCTTAGCGAGCCGACTTTTTTTTTCGGCGCCGCAAATTCGAATGCTTCGTGTTTTAACGTCCTTTTAATTATTATTGCTTGCACGCAATTCCATAAATCCATGCCACTTGCCAGATTTTATACGATTACCGATCGTACCACGTCGTCCGCATTCGCCATATAAGCATTCATTTACGATTATTGTTACTAAAATCAGATTGTACAGCATATGTATGTACGCCGATATATTGTTTTTGTTAATGTCCGTGCGCGCATAATCATATTCGCGGTGTCATGGAAAACCGCCGCGCGCACGGACATATGATTTGTAAATGAAATTGGCCTGACCAGAATACCTACGTCAAAATCGATATACGCACCACGGAAGCGCCTCATTGTGTCGCGTGCGTGCATATAGGTACATGTATACCGACGTTATGAATGCCTTCTCTGCTTCTCTACACATGCTTTTTTCAGAACAGACGCATCATATCCAGATATTACGTAATCAAAGAAAATATCAACAGGTTTGACAGAGAGATGTTTGAAGCTTGGAAATTGATGTCTGACGTGCGTTTCTAACACAAGAAATAATATATTTGTTTGTTTTCTAAATAATTCTGAAAAAATAACTTTTCCAATTAATTCTTCTAACAAGTTTACATATATTAACTCTTTAATACGATTAGAACTCTTTAATATTATAGTAAATTTATATTTATTTATATTGTATACTTTATTAATTAAATCAGTATACACGTATATTATGATAATGAACAATATGAATTAATAATCAATACATTACGATTATCTCTTATTGATATTATGTAAGTATGGGAGCGGATTCTGATAAAATATTATATTGCCGTTTTTTTTTAACAAAGAATTATCGAAAATAATTATCTAAAAAAATATATAATAACAAAATATTTAATTATAAAAAAATATATCTAGACACAATAAATTTATTTTAAATATATCTATTTAAGGAAAGCATTCAAACGATGCTAATGCAATATGTACACACGAAGCAAGGGAAATTATACCCGGTACATGATGTGTACAGTGTTGGCGTACATTTTATAAATTATCCCGTAAAAGTGGGAACCGTTCGTGGCCCGGGATTATTTTTGCACAAGCCGCGATTCTGCACTCCGATAGTAATCGACGCGACTTGAATTTTTTATTTCGAGTTTCGAATTCACTCGACGGCACCGTTGGAGTCGTGGAAGGGAAGGAGGAAAAGGGAAAGGTAGAGGTAGAAACGGCCTCTCTCCGCGGGGAACGGGAGGATACATTAATTAACTCGACGAACGCGGTGAATTGCAAAATAATTCCGCTTTTTATTATTACGCGGCACGAACTACGGTATAAAATCGTTTACCCTTTCCGGTCATCACAATTGCAAAATGCCATCGGTTAACGAAGTCTCGTCTACCATCCAAGGCAATGCCGAATGAAAAAATATATCGCAAATTAACTTAAAATTGGCCAACATAATTTTACCAAAATAGCTGCAACGATGCGCCTAATGTCAGTCGTGAAATAACGGAAAAAGAGTCAACTCTTCCGGCCAATTTTACGGAATGACTTTCCCGCGCCACTATTATATTTTTATCCGACAATTGCTTGATATATTAATGATCGTATAATTAAAAATGCTTTTAAGCCCGTATTATATAAAAGCTCCGTTTACTCGTTGCATATGTGAGAAAATAAACACAAATATAAGGAGAGAAAAGATCGCGACAATAATAAACTTTATACGTATGACACGTTTTTTCTTTCGCGTAAAAACACAATAGAAATTTCATGTTACGAGAGAACTTTTCCATTTTCTGTGTTATATGCGAAACAAAGGTCTAGAGCTTTTGAAACGCACTAGGAGCTCTAAAACTTTTTGAGGAAGGGACGGAACTCTATATCACAAACTTGCATCAAAATTCTAAAAATGGACTGCTAGCTTTGCGAAGATTTTCTCTTGGCGTTTGTTATTTCGGAAAATGCATCTTACGAAGCATCTATTATTTCGTAATATTGGTCATTATGTACCGTAAACATTCCTACGCATACTGTTAGCGTCTCTGTTATCCTTATTGTTAGCGGAGTAATTTAATATACCGGAATACGCTTCGAGGCGGATTGCCGTGCGCGCATTGCGGCGCATTATAATTCCGTAAGCTGCTACACCTGAACGAGCATCATTCTCGTTGATATCACTTTCTGCTCGGATATGTTGTAGCCACCGGCGCGGCGGCTTACGCTACAAAGTCTGACGTGCGCCTCATTCCATAATTCATATCGTGGATGTCATGCAATGATAAAGTGATATTGTGTTGCAAATTTATATGACACTCGCCCGCCATTGGCCGACGCGTTTAGGTAATGAGATTCACTAAGAGAGGATGTGCAGGAGGTACAATCGACGCGTGGGCGGCTGCGACGTTCCTATGATAAATACGGGTCTAGAAACTTGGCTGACGATAAATCCACGCAACTCTTCGCATGCGACGCTTGTATTTCATTCCCAATTAATGCCTCCCGATCGTGGCGAAATATTGCCAGTATAATCGAATATCCTGGTATAACGATACATATTGCATATGACATAAAATACCGCCTGATAACTTTGCTATCTCTCGTCTTTTTCAATAATCCTATAATTATATACAATTATTATAATTCTGTAACGTAAGTGAAGTGTATTTGTAGCAATAAGAAGATTGTGATATATGTAACATATTAATCAGGTGAAATTGATGGCGGTACTAAGGTGCTATCGGGTAAAGAAATGAATTATTTACCGTCATATTTTTTTCTGCGCACACATTTCGGTGTATTTCTTTTTTTTTTTTGTTCTCCTGCCATTTCGCTCTGATGCTATACAAGCGCGAATCACGAATAATTCGCAATATGCAGGTTTCACGGCAGCGCGGTAAAATCGCGCATATAACGTCCGTGTAATTTATGCCGCGTACATATGTGCGCGCACGCATAACGTTACCAGGTTATATGGAAAATAATACATATAGGCGGGAGAACTCTTGCCTATTCATCGTGTCGCGCGCGCACGTCGTAGAAGGCATCTCTATTTCGAATTTAGTTATTATTATATTTATTAATGCCCGCTTGCATCCGACGTTAATATGCAGACTGCGAAATAATTATTTTATTCATTCCGCTGATTCGATAAATATTAAAACGTTTCCCGGCTACTCTCTGTATATTATTACCAGCTGATACTCTCTCATTACTAAACAATACTAACAATTTCTATATCGTACCGAACTTGGAATTACACTATTATTTTTCTTATGCGCGATTTCTTTTCACATGCGATTTACACTAAAATTACAAATTATACTTGAATAAAATAATAACTATATAAAATAAGTAATATAAATAATTATAATTAATTTGCGTACAAATGATATTAAATAATTATAATATATGCGCGTTACATATTTAATAAAATTTCTGTTAATCTTGAATTCAATAAATTAATTAAATAAATAAATTTAATGAAAAATGCTACATTTTCTTATTTTGCAAATTTTATATTTATATTGTTATTCATAGATTGCAATTTACGAGATTAATTAAATCGTGCTCAAATGATAGCGTACCCGGATAATCCGATTTCAACTTAGTTCGCTTCGACAACGGTTGGATGGACGGAAACAAGCGGTTCCTTTGATTCTGGTCAGCGGAATTTTGGTACGCGCGTCGTTCGTCGTATATCGATTACACGAACTCGACTGTGCGCAGGTCAGTTCGCGTAAGTTCTGCTTTCCCTAATTATACTTGTTGCACTTGGGGGTCAGATGCACACGGTTCTGGTTTTGGCGTCTTGCCAAACCCTTGACAAATGACGCCGTAATACGGCATACGTCATCCCTTTCCAATTCCACGTAGAATCTACCGGAATTGCCGCATCGGTTTCTTCGTCACAAAAAAGCTTTCATCACAAATTCGAAATCTATCGAGAAAATTATATGGAAAATAATACATATAGGCGGGAGAACTCTTGCCTATTCATCGTGTCGCGCGCGCACGTCGTAGAAGGCATCTCTATTTCGAATTTAGTTATTATTATATTTATTAATGCCCGCTTGCATCCGACGTTAATATGCAGACTGCGAAATAATTATTTTATTCATTCCGCTGATTCGATAAATATTAAAACGTTTCCCGGCTACTCTCTGTATATTATTACCAGCTGATACTCTCTCATTACTAAACAATACTAACAATTTCTATATCGTACCGAACTTGGAATTACACTATTATTTTTCTTATGCGCGATTTCTTTTCACATGCGATTTACACTAAAATTACAAATTATACTCGAATTAAATAATAACTGTATAAAATAAGTAATATTAAATAATTATAATTAATTTGCGTATAAATGATATTAAATAATTATAATATATGCGCGTTACATATTTAATAAAATTTCTGTTAATCTTGAATTCAATAAATTAATTAAATAAATAAATTTAATGAAAAATGCTACATTTTCTTATTTTGCAAATTTTATATTTATATTGTTATTCATAGATTGCAATTTACGAGATTAATTAAATCGTGCTCAAATGATAGCGTACCCGGATAATCCGATTTCAACTTAGTTCGCTTCGACAACGGTTGGATGGACGGAAACAAGCGGTTCCTTTGATTCTGGTCAGCGGAATTTTGGTACGCGCGTCGTTCGTCGTATATCGATTACACGAACTCGACTGTGCGCAGGTCAGTTCGCGTAAGTTCTGCTTTCCCTAATTATACTTGTTGCACTTGGGGGTCAGATGCACACGGTTCTGGTTTTGGCGTCTTGCCAAACCCTTGACAAATGACGCCGTAATACGGCATACGTCATCCCTTTCCAATTCCACGTAGAATCTACCGGAATTGCCGCATCGGTTTCTTCGTCACAAAAAAGCTTTCATCACAAACTCTAAATCCATCGAGAAAAATATATATATGTGTATATCATAGTATAAATAACGCCGCGTTTATATTTATAAACTACATATTTTTATGAATTCAAGCATAGATTACTGGAGCAATTAATAAAAAAAAAATTATGGAAACAAATTATATAGGATCGTATCTTGCTTTTTAAAAATTTGCAAATTTTATTAACTTATGAACTAATTATATAATTGCTTAACCGAATAACAGATCGAATGCATCGAGTTATACACCATTAGCATTCGAAATATGTGTCGCATACCGATACATGAATAAATGACGCGTTTAATTAAAAGCTAAATTAACGATCGACCTACTGGTTTCTATGCGTGACAATGCGAATTAGAATAGGGTTGCGAAGTTTACGTGTGAGTATGCTTGTATTGACGTTTAAGCGTCATTAA
Organism: Formica exsecta; assembly: GCF_003651465.1. Taxonomy (NCBI): domain Eukaryota; kingdom Metazoa; phylum Arthropoda; class Insecta; order Hymenoptera; family Formicidae; genus Formica; species Formica exsecta. Next base: position 3,704,193 of record NW_021849297.1, on the reverse strand, counting down.
GCTCTAACTTGAAGCTTTGTAATTAACGATCCTTACACACAACAATGCAAGCTACCATTATACAAATCGCGGTTACACACAAACGCTAATTAAGAAAGGTTCACATTTATAATTGATCCTTTGCACATGTACAACGTTATAAATTTTCTTTATAGATACATATATGACTTAATCACATGTCACAGATATCTTTCGCAAGAACTGAAAATAATGAAATGCAATTTGAAACGAGTTTAATAACAAAAAATATTTAATTATTAAACGATTGTTAAATATATTTTGTGGAAACGTGTTATTTTTCTTCGAAAATAAGGAAAACATTCTCCGACAATTTCCGATAAAATTTGTGAGATTTAATCAAGCATGTCAAATCTCGATCATTCGATAGGTCTCGTATTATTAACCGCTATCACATTCCTGTACGTATATTCGCGAGGTATATGTATAATACGCAATACTCTGGAAATCCACGTCGACAATTGATTCGCGTATATATATGCAATCTCGCGGCGCGAGCGCGCATTCGAGGAATGGGATAGATCTGTTTACCCGCGTATCAACGATACCTATTATAGTCGATCCTTATTTGCATGGTCAATAACGGACGAACGTGAGGAAATCTACTGTCGTCCCTTTTCCCCGTTACCAGAAATCGGCGGAGAGGATTTGCGTTATATCCATCGCCAAGGGGACCATCGTCGTATGTAGCGAGGGGGCTGGTTCGAGGTACACCGATAAATCAGAGGGACTGACGACATGAATGTGTATTGCCGTCCCAGTTCGCAATAGTACACGAATCTACTTTCCAAGAGAAAGAGAGAGAGGAGATAGAGAGATAGAAAGCGATCCGATACAAAATTTCGCGGCATGCAATTCAGTTAACAGTGGAATGCAATTCTCGCAGCTTTCATTTCCTCCTTCGTATGATGGTCCGCGTGAAACGCGATAACACGGTCAAGAGCCTCGGTAAATTGAGTTTGAGTTAACAATTATGGCTACCGTGTCAATATGAGCGCAATTACGCGAATTGTGCTACGATAAATATTTGTTGCAGAATGACAGAAGACGCATTCAATGTACAATACGTTTTCTAATCTAATGAAGTGTACATTAAATGAAGTTTTATAAAATATACCTTTAATGAAGTATACATAAATTTTTTTTTTACAACACGGATAAATTGTACAAATAGAGAGTGATAATGTATACATTATTACAATACTTTTATAATGTTAATGTTACTTAAATTCGATTTGTGATAAAACAATTTATTGCTCTACTAGAACACTTGTTATACTATACTAGAACACAGGCGCGCGTTGTATGTGCACCATTTATTTTATGTGTATGTGTGTGTGTGTATATATATATATAATTGCTTACATATTAACTCTAGCTCTTCGTTTTTTTTCAAAACCAATTAAATTAAAATTACACACATACTTAATATTTGAACTGTCAAATGCGTCGCTATGACAGGTTTTTATTGATATAAAATAATGCACAGTGCAGCGTCAAGATAATCAATCAACATCGCGGAAAAGAGACAATAACGTCAATAACATGCCTTTTTTAGAGAGGAATACGCAATTGAACATTTATTACTTTAATAAAAAGAAATAAACGTAATATATTTTCCCTCAAATTTTACTTTTTTTTTCATTAGTAACATTGTTTCAAAATGTTAGTTATATACAAACGCAGGGAACTTAAAATTACCGAAGTAATTCGAATGTGAATATTGGGCTCGCTGGAACAAGTCTCTTAATCGTTGTAATTAGATTAACCACACTACCATCTGTACTTAATGACACTGCAATTAAATCAGCTTTTACTATTGTATTCTATCTTGAGATAACTTCGACTATTTCTGAATTGCGCTGTCGCTTTAGAAGGTATTAGCATGAAAATAATTTTGCCTAAAGTATCAATTGCCTGGAAATAAATTTCATAGTCTTTCTGCAATAAATATATACAAAAAATAACACATTCAGCATCAGATTTAGATGAACTATTTTTGCAACAATCTCGTTTTACTTTCCTCGTTCATTTTTTACGGCTTGGCAGCGCTACAAGAAATTTAAATGCACCACTGTATACAAGTTTTGAGCAACATAATTTTAATAAGGTATTCATAAGGTATATTACTCTGCAATTTATGTGTATCAAGATTCTATGTGACATTATATAAGCGAGTTGTAAGCCGCCGTAAATATGGCACATTTGGCGTATAGATTTTTAGATTATTTAAAAAAATCGCTTAGTCTGCTGTTATTTTGATAAAATTTGTCTTACTACAATTAATATATTGATCTCCACGATACTAATTGTGTATTTATTTAGCTCTTTAATTAATTCCCCCTGGAAATAATTCCGACGTATCGCGTATTACAATCATGAATCTTCGCAAGAGATGCGACAAAGGATTCTCGTATTTTATGATCAGCCGTCGTATTTCATTGTTTCTTATCGTGACGTACTAACTATGAAATACGTCACCCGAGAGAATCGCTCCCGCTTATTATTCCGTCTCTTCGAAGAGGACTATATAGCTATGCAAGGACGTTAATTATGTTTGTACCAACAAAGCATAATTCATTGTGCTGAGATCCAATTCATTATTTTGTTAAGTATAAATTTTTATTATGTTGCTATAAATATTTTATAAAATGTCTATTATAGAGATTGAAATATTAACAAATAATTTTTAATTCCCTGAAAAGAAGGCATGTGTGAATGATAATAAATTGTAAGTATAAGTATCGTAAATATAATATATAGCTATTGCGCTGTTGTAGATGATTAAGATGTAAAACTATTTAAAAAGTGGAAAATAGTTGATAGCAAAATTGAAACAATTTTTTATATCTTTTACATCATATAAAAAATGAATAATAAAGTAATTAATCTATCAAGATCTTCAATTAATCTTCAACGCAAAGCAGTAGGGCAACAAGTTATGTCAAGTGTATATCTAACAGTTTAATTATGAATTTCAATCGAGCGTGAGAAGATAATTATGACCAGACAAAAAAATATAACCTGTATCCGAACTCTACATCTGCGTAATTATAATCCTCTGAAACAATCGATACGGTAATTAGATCGCTAGCAAGCAAGCAAATATCAGTCAAGCAGATTATATTACATAATAATATAAACAAGAATTATTATATTGATATTAATAATAACGGAGTCAAAAATTTTGAAAATATGACAAATTAATATTCTCAGATTTAAATGAATAATTTATGTAGAATGCGTGCATTTTATTATATTTAAACTTGTATAATTAAAACGTTCTGTATTTTTTTTTTTTTTTTCAACATGTTTGCCTTATTTTCTTTAATATGTATTTTTTTTAATATCGCTCTGGAAATATGTTTTACAAAGTGTAATAAAATATTGTTTAATACAGTCACTAAATTCGACTATAAACGCGAATTTTCATTCCTCTCAAATTGAATAACTTTTATATCAGAGATGAAACGGTTTATATATTCCAAATTAGTTCTGCTTCACTCTCCATTATTTTGCCTAAATGTAATATTTCGCGTTATATTTAGAAACCCATTCCGTTAATTGTATTTTACAATACAATGGTGATGTAATTTTAGGAAATTGATGAGAGGAGTATTTTCTTCAAATTTCAATTCTATCCACGATTATATTACAATTAAATCGTTCTTAACAGGGAATAATGAAAATATTCAAATTTTAAAAGATTCTACATTTTATTAAAAAATAAAAGAACTTTCCCCGGAAAAGTTTCTAGAATCTTAAAATTTGTAGAATCATTTTCTTTTACATTAATTCAGTTGTATCGCATTACTAAATTGACTTGAATTATCGAGAAGAAAATAATTGAATTATACTAAGTAATAAGTTACGACAGATGATAACAACTACATGTAATATGAATAGCTACAAATGCAGAAACAACTAGACGATTACCAACAACTTTAATTACACCTAAAACGGAGAACGAGCTTATTTATACATGAACGCGATACTTCTTCGCGTTGTTGCACAGGGGGGTTTGTCTGCGCGACTGGCAGAATGTTGCATCACGCGAGGGACAGAAGAGAAACATATCGGGCGGGTCGGAACTGCTGCTAATCGCCGCCAAAATCTCGAATTAATGGCACGAAAGCCGTGCGCGAAATTCAGGATTGGTGGTGCGCAACGCCTAACCCGGCAAAAACGTTCGTCGTGTTTCGTCCACCGCTCGCATACACACCGAAACGATAAATGCTACTGCGCTCTGGTGCATGTGCCTCGATACGTTTTATGCAAATATCGCAGCTGCGTCGCTATATGGAGTTATCGGTGAATTCACGCATGTCACTGTCACAGTGGCGTCGAAAGTCCGAAGTTTGCGAGAGTCACTATTATAAATGTGCGAAGACGCGTTTTATAAAAGAAGAACTATTTTAACACTTGTTAAAATATATAAACACATCAGCACTCACTAAAAAGAATGTACCGATAAAAGTATCGTTAGATTAAAAAATTAAAAATGACTTACGTAAGTCAGAGACTCAAATTATATTTTATTTAGCAAGACTACTGAGTTATGATTTTATTATTTCAAAAGATTTTATGAGATGTAATATATACCTATTGCATTAAAGATATTGCACATTTTGTATTATATAAATGAATATACAATAACTTTGATCTCTGAAATCACGGTTATTTTTTACATGTTTACAAATATCAAGGAAAGTATGCGTCTTTTCTCGATACGTTTTATGCAAATATCGCAGCTGCGTCGCTATATGGAGTTATCGGTGAATTCACGCATGTCACTGTCACAGTGGCGTCGAAAGTCCGAAGTTTGCGAGAGTCACTATTATAAATGTGCGAAGACGCGTTTTATAAAAGAAGAACTATTTTAACACTTGTTAAAATATATAAACACATCAGCACTCACTAAAAAGAATGTACCGATAAAAGTATCGTTAGATTAAAAAATTAAAAATGACTTACGTAAGTCAGAGACTCAAATTATATTTTATTTAGCAAGACTACTGAGTTATGATTTTATTATTTCAAAAGACTTTATGAGATGTAATATATACCTATTGCATTAAAGATATTGCATATTTTGTATTATATAAATGAATATACAATAACATTTGTTATACAATAACTTTGATCTCATTCGAGAAATAATTTTATGCTCTACAACTTTTGTTTCAGTACTTTTTGTTCTTTCAAATGAGATTAAAATGATTGTAGTTCGCTCCATAGGTTTTGGAATAAACCAGTTTATAACCAATTTCCAATGTACCGAAAAGTGTTTTTCGGCTATTGACGGTTATTCCAAAACCTATGGAGCGAACTACAATATTTTTGATCTCATTTGAAAGATAATTTAATACCAAACAAAAAGTTTCT
>NW_021849297.1:3687573-3698668 GCF_003651465.1 Formica exsecta | reverse complement strand
ATGCTTCCTTAAAAAGTTAGCGCCCAAAAACCTCTGAAATCACGGTTATTTTTTACATGTTTACAAATATCAGGGAAAGTATGCGTCTTTTAACAAAAAGTACCGAAACAAAAGTTGTAGAGTATTAAATTATCTTTCAAATGAGATCAAAATGATTGTAATTCGCTCCATAGGTTTTGGAATAAACCAGTTTATAACCAATTTCAAATGTACCAAAAAGTATTTTTTCAGCTATTGACGGTTATTCGAAAACCTATGGAACAAACTATTGGGTTGAACGAAAAGTTCGTTCCGTTTTTTACTAAGAGATGAAGACCGAAAAAACGGCACAAACTTTCCGTTCAACCCAATATAAGATATTGCACATTTTGCATTATATAAATGAATATATAATATTCAGTAATATTTAAAGAGCTAAAAGTAAACGTACTTTTTAACATAGATGAAGGAATGTGAAAATACATAATTGGCAATTCTGTAAGCTTATGTCATATCTAATAATTACTTATATAATGACTAAAACTTTATATCTTGGTGTAAGTTTTCTTTATTTGATTTAGAGTCACAAAGGCATGCAAAGATCCGAGTTATATTTCCGAATATGCAATATGAATAAAAGAAACTCAGTACTTTATTTAAAGCAGGGGAATGAATTTTTTAAGCGAGCGAGAAACCAGCAGATTAATAATTTGGGAGATTAAGGTTCGCACGTTATTTCCCTTCTCTCGAAAAGTAAGATATTACAGCTATTAATCCTCGCGAATTTCGGTCGCGCGAGTTGCATTAGAGACTCTTGTTTCCCGACTGTTCTTCTTAAGAAAAGTTTTCTGGAGAGAATTTTACAAAATTCTAAATTACGAAGTAAAGTTTTAATCGTCGGCATCATCTGTGTTTTCTTAAGATTTTTAAAAGTTTTTTGCGGTTTTCTTAATTATCCCCTGCGGCATCACTACAAACACAACAAAATTTAATTTTATTAGTATTTAAATATATCCAAATAAAGAAACAATTATTTAAAAAAAGAAAATAATAAAAAATTTATAATTTTGTTATGTTCTTGAAAATTATATTTCAATTATATTTTACTATTAAATAAAGATTTTGCATAAAAGTGATGTAAGGTTACTTAAATGTACAAATAAAAAATATGTTGAAATTTTTAAATAACAATATCTAATTCATATAATTCAGCAATATCAAATATCGACTTACAGCTTATGTATAAAAAGATTATTATTTTCATTATTATACTCTCTATTATATTACCTTGCCTTTGTTTTCATAAAATTGGATAATATTGTTCCAATATGGAGCTATAGATTTTAATAAATGTAAAATCTTATATATATATATTTTGTTGTCAGCATTGGGTTGAAATCAAATTTTAGCGCGGCTAGAATTAGTAGTAAACATTGAAATAATTTTATATAATTCAAATTATAAACAAATTTAATTATGCCTTGTGATACAAATATAAAATGTGTTAGAATTAAAAAGATAATAAAAAATTGATTAATCCACTGCAAGTATCATAACAATGTGCGGAAAAAAATAAGGTTCAACGTTAACTTGAATTTATTTCCACGTTTGAAAATTATACGATTTGATAATGAAATGTTCACAACAAATCAGTGGTCAATCCTCACAATTCATTAGGCCTGAAAGTTTCCTATTTTCCACCAGTAGAAACACGGTGGAGGAAGCAGACGGAGCGCCATCCCCATCTATTGATCGGTCACCGGCTCCGCTCAACATGGCACTAGGGGTGGCGTTCGTGCTCAGCTTGATCCTCGTCATCGGCCACCACCAGGAAGGACCAGGATCCCTCGCCAAGACCTTTACATTTCCCGAGTACCCGTACAAGGAGACCACCAAGAATGTAAGTCGGTCATACAATTCATTGGATTTATCTTTGACGAGTGGTACGTGCTTGAAAGCTGATACAGGTTATGGCGAGCAACCCTCATTCGGGGGGGGGGGGGGGGGGGGGCGCTTTACGACACCGGGGACGGCAGAATTGACGCTAATCCGCCTCCGACTTTTAAACGGCGAATATATGTATATAAAAACCTCAAGTCATTCTTATATGTAAATCACTAATTGCTTATAAAATATCTTCATATTTAATGCATAAATCAAAAATCCGTTTGGTGAAAAAAATGGAAATTCATAAAAAAATAAAAAAATAATTAAAAAATCGGAAGTTATAAAAAAATTTGTTTTATTTAGAAAAAAACGTTAATGATGAAATAAAAATTCGAAATCTGTACGTTGTATCAGAGGTGGTTGTCGCTTTCAATCAAGAAAGTAAGATTGAATTGAGATAGCAATTTGATGAGGAAACAGCGATCGATCTGGTATTAACTCAAGAATATTCGGCTAAAGATCAAAGTGTACATGAAGGTACTCAAAAGTAACATGCGAATATTTGCATTTGAAAGTTCTGACTCAAATTTATCGCGGTTTATTGTAGCGACGAGAAAGAACTCTCTTTCATCGAACTTGTTCAGCGAAAAGTAGATCGTGAGAATTAAATTTAGATCGTAACAAGACACGATGGTGAGTTTCTTTGCGATCAGAGAAGTACAAAGGAGTACATATAACGCGATTATGCGTTGTAGAAAGATACAGCGAAAATGTTACGTTTAAAAGTTAAAAATAATTCGCGTTCGCGACATCCGCTTCCGGTAAAAAAAAGACAGTGAAAAGTCATATCAAGGTATCATCGGGGATTTTATCGAAAATATATCTTTACGACATGTATATATCTTTCCGGTATTAGGAGATGAGATAAGAGAAAGTTACATACAGCTTCCTGAAATGGCACTTGGTAAATATTCTTTGTCAAAGATTTATCGCGTATGCAATAATGCTTTTATTTACACAGTGAAAGGCAGATTATAGAATTATTCGCGAAGAAAATTAAAGACATATATATACTGTGCTGGAATTTCCATTGATTTTAATTGAGGTTAATCTTTCAACATGCGCGAATCAATTGTTGCATTCCGCTTTATCTCGTCATGGCGCGGAATATGCAAGCGTTTGTTTGATTAATACCGCACATAAACTATAATATAATAATTTTCTCCAAATTAATAATAAATATTTATATTCCGGGATATACATTTGATCGCGGCATTTATTTGAGATACTTTATGATAGAATAATTAATAATTTATTTGTAATAATAACAAAATAAGATGGAATGTGAAAAGGAGATTCACATCTCTAGTTTGCTGTTATTAAATATTTTTGCTGCATTTACAAAATTAATAATTAATAAATAGTATCAAATCAAAATGATGTATTTACAATGACTGATAAATATATGTATACTGTCGTAGGAGCTTCTCTTTAGACAATTCGAGCAGGCGTGCGAGGAGAGCGGAGCCTGCAAAATGCAATCGCAGCACAGGAGCGGTGACGTTGCGAAAACACGGTGCATCCGGGAATGCGTGTCGCCGTCCTGTTACAAGGAGATTTATTTATTCGATCAAGTAGGTATATACGTGGAATACCAATTCCATTAATCGCATTTTATTGCTAAATATGTCGTACGTATCCAATATACTATTCCGTTTACGCAGACAATATGGTAACACGAGCGATAAACACTTTTCAGTTGGAGGAGGGTGAGATTGACGTGAGATTAAATTCCTTCAAAGGTTGCTTCATGCAGCGAAACGGTCGGCCGCGAAAGTAAGAAGAAGAAACTCGTGAAAAGAGACGCAAGTAGAAAAAGAACTTTTAATCTGAAAATGAACGATTAACGCGGAGGACTGTCGATGTACCGTTTAACCCCTTCGGAGTAATTATATAATCACGCAACAAAGAACGCGTCTTCTACGTGGCGATTATATTATAGTTATAACAATAACGCTTCTCTCTCTTGTTTAGCACTTGCTACCCCGAAAGGATTAAATCGACGTTGTAATGTGACTGCTGCATGATGTGCATGCTCGGATGTTTGGAAAAGCACAAGAAATGGATTCAAATGCATATCATGCATCAAAAATAGCAAAAATGCATAACATGCAGTTTTGCACCAGGATAAGGAGATAGTACATCGAAAGGATTAGATTCTTATTCAAATACAATCTTTTTCTACTTTTTATACGCACATGTTACTTACGATAAAGCTGATATTGATATTGCACAATATAACTGAATAAGTTATTGGCTGCACCAATATAGTGACTGATTCCAGTCACTGTCTTTATATTGTATATATATATCACTTCTATTAAAATATTCTTAAAATAATATATATTCAATCCTTATATACGATAATGCTGAATAATACAATCTCGATGTATATGTATAATGGAAAGATAAAAAAAAATGCAGCATATTTTAAAATCTTATATATTTTACACGTAATATTATTCTCTCTTAAAATACAGAACCATAAGCTCTTATTAATTGAAGTTAGTTATTATACATTAAAAAGTAAATTGCATTAAGTTTTATAATAGGAAATTCAGAATCTCTCATAAAATATATGTGAACTCTTTATAACTTCTTCCTTGTATAAACTAATTATACTGTGATATAACGTGATATAATCTATACAATTGTTATTGTTCATTGGAATTGTGACAGCTAAAATAAAAATATAAAAATTTAAGAACAAAAAAAAATATAAAAGTGACAAGATATTGATAGCTCTTATAAAATATGTAGTTTACTTCTAGTATTGTTAAAACACTTCTTACCGCACATTGAAGACTCTGATAAGCATCTTTCAACTCTTTGTTATGTAACATCACAGAATATTCTTTAAGATAATCCAAAACTTGATCAAAAGGTGTTTTACACAGCGATCTAGGATTCCACAATACATCGTTGCAAGTTGCTTTGCGATAACGAAGCCATGTAGTGACGAACTCGACAAATTGATACGATACATATCGTGTTCTTACGACATTAAAAATGAGATTATAATTACTCATTACGGTACAAATATGAGGTACTAGTGGTGCTTTAGTAGTTACTTTAGTATTACAGAAATGTAATAAAACCACTAGACTTTGATATACCGTTTCCCGTTGCGGCTCATGTTTCTATAAAAAGATAATAATTAACTCCGATATCAGTTCTTGTTGCTGTTTCCTGATCTGATTATTTTAATAATTGTTAATCGTGTTATATTGTAAACAAATCTTTGTGTAATATAGTGAAAGATATTTTCGAGTACTTCTTTATATTCCTGTAATTTTAAATATACTGACCATTGCGTGAATAATATGAAAAACTTCATAGAGATAAATAACCATGTCCACATCACTAGCAGATGAAATCTTTTGCAAAACAATAGCCGATTTATCAACATTTTGTGTTAAAAGATCACATACAAATTGCATTTCATTTATTATGCAATTTGACGATTTTCTCGCATATGATAAGAGATCAACTAAGCTTTTTATGTGAATCTTGAGTGGCTGTTTGCACTGATAAACAAATATATCTTAAAGTATTAAAAAGTTTCGTTTAGATTAACAATTCAGATAATCATTATGTATACCTTTATCGATGATTTTTTTTGGCAATGAATAATGAATGTGAGCAGTTTTATGCTAATCGTGGACAATTCCGATCTTTCTTTTGAAAATCCATAAACATATAATTCTTTTAATAGTATAGGTTGTTGTATGTATATTTGAAGCACTGTAATTGAAATTTCGATCAAATATATATCATTATCATAAAATACACATTTTTATATAGCAAAAATACATGTTTATATATTTTTATTGAAATAATTATTTATTTTTACGAATATTTGCTTTTTTACCTTTAAATGACTCATATGATATAGCGGAAACCAACAGGACATGTGCTTGCGTTACAACTAAAGTTAAGAATTTTGAATCTGTGTTTTTCTTTAATATAATATCAACAATATTATGAGCGCTGCGTATTATAATTTCAATCGGCATTATATGTGGTTGAGTAATATTGGCTAATTCCAAAGCTGCTTCTATATGCGCAACTATAAATGCAAATTGATAAAATGTTAATCACAATATCTAATAATGTAATCATAATATTCATTCTCTCTAAATAACAAGATAAATATATTTTTAAATTCAATACTCTCTAGCTTACAGAATATATCCTTTGTAAAATGTTATATTTATATATTGAGTTCTAAGTACACCGCAAATCCGCTCGTTTCGCATCGTTTTAGCGTACGTATGACAATCTTCCGCGAGAGAAATCTTCCATCGCCAACGGAAATACCAGCGTTCCAATTCTGGAACAGTATGTAAAAACCTTAATCGCAACGAGGATAATTTCATGACGGGAATGGCCATTGTTTTAAATCCATAACATTATAGGGAAAGAGAGAGAGAGAGAGAAGTTTAGAAGTCTTTTTGGATTTGTTTTCACAAACCAGTATCTGAATGATATGATGAAAGTATGTTAGGCAGCATGTGCCACACAGTTTCCGCGACTTGTTCTACAATGTGTTTATCATTATTGTCAATTTGAATTAGATGACGGAGTCCTTTCATAGCTGCACTGATAACATGTTCGGGATAACCGTTCCGTATCACAACCTATTCGCAAACATTGAAGATTGAGCATCTTACATTAAAAAAAAAAGTTTTTCTAGCAAAGCCAATAAAAATATATGATTTAAATAAAACGTAATGCTTCAAGTTTTTCCTTTTATATACTAATATATATTCAAAAGTGAAAAATCAGTATATAAATATATCGAGGATATTAATTTCCTGTTCTCTCTGATATTGTAGAAGATAAATATTACACTCACCAATAAATGGCGAACCACTTTGTCACAATTGAATGATAGTAACGGCTTGATATCACCATCGGATTCTATCAACCATAAATTTAAAACTTGATTCAATAAGTTCTGCGAAACGTTTGAGCATTTAAGATAATAATGTAGAAGATCGATGTGGTGAGTATAAAAATTGCTGATCTCTAACTTTTGCAGGATATTCGTTAATCTAGTAACCGCATTTTCGTAATTACGTATCGAATTAGGAGACCGGTGAGAGATAGATGTCACCTGTAAAATCGAGCGCGATTAATATTTAGCGAATAAATATGAAAGATAAATACTTACAGCAAATAGAAACCATAAAGGTTTTAAAACCGGGACTGAGATTGGCTTAGATATTGAAAATACCATGATTCTAGCAATTAACGACTCCAAAGATATCATGTCGTTTCTAAAAGCAATGTGGAATGTACAATATATTTGCGAATTTAATATAAATAATAGTATACAACATAAAAAATAAAGTCTCGTACTCTCCAGTGCCTTGGAAATGATAATATAACAAAATCAGCAAGGCCGTTCCATCATTTCCACGACAGGACGCTACAGCATCGTTCCATCGCTCTTTCGTCGAACCTTTCGATATTAAGTCAAGAAAATCTTTGCGCAAACAATGTGTAAACTCGTTCTTGTCTTTGATTGAGAATGCTCTTTTACTAAGAATACTCAGAATCTGTGATAGTAATAAGCAAATGTTTCTTCGTAAATTTTTCCTGTAATGTAAAACATTACTTCTTGCATATTTTATAATTTATGCTCATATTAGACTTAAAATGCTTGCGTTTCCCAATAAATTTTTAGTACATAAAATAAAATATACATATATCCATATTATATTTTGCATTCGTCATTATAATCGTGACACAACGTATTGTAACATAATCCTATCAATTCATGCAACATTACAAATTGACGCAACTTACGGAAACTCTAGAGTCAAGAGCAAGAAGTACTTCAGATAACCATTAGCAACCAAGTAGTTTGACAAATTGTCATGATAACAATTTTCCAACTGATACAAATTGTTCAGACAAAAGATGAAATTTCTGTGAAACTCGTTTGAGTCTATACGAGACAAATCTGCATCCTATCGAAGAAATATATATCATATATATATAAATAAGTATATAAATCAAGTTCATCATAACGATGTGCATGACTGATTTCATGATACACGTATCAATAAATCAAGTATCACTTTTAATATATATACATACTTTGACATATGGTATAATTATATTCATTATCGTATCATAAATGCAAAATGACAGATTGTTCTTCTTTTGAGAAATTACAGACTTCTGACTTTTTTGTTCAAAAAAAAACCTGTCAAGCAGAGATGTTGGTAATACAAATTAGATTGAATATTAATAGTAAGAAAAATAACTTTATCGATGTCTTTTCTTTACCGAGAACTGCCGGCGCAAGTACCGCATAATAAGGCAGTAGCGCGTAAAATCGTGTTATCATCGTCGCCGTATTTGACAATTTCTATCATTGATTTTAATGCATCGCAAGAGATGTCAATAATTATCTCTGCATCAACGATTTCATCGATAGTTATTTGTTGCAGAACAACATTTAATATCGTGACGATCATAAATTTCATCTTATTATTTCGCGAATCTTGGACATCCAGTTCCTTTATGAAAAATATAATTTGTTGTGGAACACAAACAGTGTCAAAATCCACAGCTAATTTCATTGATCTAAAAGTTGAATATGATTAATGCCTCCCTAAATACAGTACTACGCAAGTGTAACGCAAGTTACGCATAATGTTACTATTGCTTAGGCAAAACAGATTACGTGATAATTAGTCAAAATCATTGATGTTTGAATAGAGATACATAGATATAATATATAGATATAATTATAAGCAATATAATAATATAAATAATGAATAAGTAATAATTATATATATACAGATATAAGGAATAATATATAATACTAAGTTTTGCATTATGTATGCTTGTACGTTTTTATATAACAAATGACGAGAGATATTAGAAAAATATACCTAACAAGTATATTGCAGACACCTTGTACAACCTCTTCAAACAGTACCGTGTCTTTGAGTGATGTGTACACACAGTAACTAATTCTTAACATTGATTTTATAGCACTCATGGCCGTGTGATTTTCGTAGAACTTTTTATAGACGCTTATAATCTCAAGACACTCGAGAACAACTCTGCATACAAAAATAAAATCACCGCAAACATTTTTTATTCGTGATTTGCATGATGATGTAAAAAAATAGATTTAACAAATAAACATTGAGATCATCATAACATAAAAAAAATCGCATACTTAACAAAATTTTCATCTGTAGAACAAGTCGTTTGCATTGCATCGCATATGGTAGAGATTATGTCACATTTAACGAGTTTTTCCACAAGATGTTCTCTCTTTGACTCGATTGTTTTTTTCAGATACTTTAATATTTGCTCCGCGACCCACATCTATTTCCACATTGCAAACAAAGATTACAAGATAATAAAATTATAATTGCAAAACTATGATAACTATAAGTAAGATATCAATTATTCATATTTATATACGAATCTGTCCGATTTGTTTTGTATGATTTCATTTCTCTTTTTTTTTTCTTAATTAATTATTTTAAATTCGCACTTTCGAATTTACATGCAATCTGATTGATAAAAATAGCGTTCGACATAAATGTGAAATACGAGGGTCAAATGGACGTTAATTTGTAATATTGAGGGGACGAATATTGTTAAAATACCTGTGTATCTGTCGTTCCTGACATTAATTTGATCTTCATCTGCGGCAGTAGGATGTCTAATTCAAACAGTTCCATCGCATTTAATGAATTATTCGTTACACGAGCGACAAAACAGATAATTGCAAATGAGATAAGCTAGGCACCAAGAATGCCTTAATGCAATGAAGTTGCATCAATTGTTACTGTACTGTGTACTCGATGCATACTCATCATATGTTCCCATACATACAAATCTAAATTTTAAATTTACATCAATTTTTATATATCTTTATACATTTTGTATTTATATTTATGCATAAATTATAAAGTTATACCAAAATCAACAATTACCGATTATTTTTATTTTTCAGCTTGTATATGAATGAGTTGTTTTGCCTAGCTCAGTGAGTTCTATAGTATACTGAAGTGAATCTTCCCTATACTATCTTATAGAAAAATCGGAGCCAGAATGAGAAATAGACGGATATATTTTTGGTTAGATCTCTGTCTCTTTTTACATTATACTATCTAAGCTAAGAAATTTCTAATTAGATATTTAGCAATATGAAAACGATACAGCGCGGATACGCAGTTTCCAGGAAATGTTTTGGTTTTATTTATCAATTTAATCAGTAAAATTGGAAATAATTGTAAATCATTTATTTTTCTTTTAATTCATAAAGTACATATAAAGTCAATATTTATGACTATTTTGATATTATAATAGTATCAATTAATCAGCGAATTCCTGACAAGATAGCGTTCCACTAATCATGTATGTATCCTTTTCTATGAATTAGGTTATTTTTCCACTCTTAAAATCTCACATCAGTATCGATATATCACATGAAGATTTATCGATTGCCAATGTATAAAAACGTATTTCTTATAGTATTCATATGTTCTCAACATCTATTTCCGCATCATTTGTATTTATTCATTTATTAACCTAATTCGTTATCGTAAACATTTTCATTTTTACAATATATTATTTATGTGTAGAAATCTGAAAGGTTTTAAATGCTTCTTTAACGTCTCGTTTTTAGAGTATATTTTTTTAAAGATTTAGATATATTTTTCATAAAAAAATATAAGAATTACAAATGATAATTATGGCAAAGACTATATTTCTTTAAGTTCAAAATATTGTATTAATTGTTACATGTACTTTCCTAGAAACCTTCTGGTGAAAAAAGATTCAATAAAATAATGACGTCAATTTGTTTTAAATGATGTTAATCAAAAGAAGCAAAGTATCAAATTAATAATTATATGATTATTAATAATTATTTGATACAAAGAGGTAAGAAATAATCCACGTTGCCTAGTGATTGTGTTCACGGTTATTGTTTTATTTCAAACGTGTTATAAATTATCATACAAATACAATAGCATAATCATAATATATTATAAATGTTAAACAATCCTGAGTAATTACTCTACATAAGAGAAAATCGAAGTTTTTAATATCTTTTATCGTTTTAATACCAAGCGAATCACTGGAACGAATCGCAATAATATATAATATAGAATACAATAGTAATATA
>NW_021849297.1:3685789-3687068 GCF_003651465.1 Formica exsecta | reverse complement strand
ATATATATATATATATATATATATATATATATATATATATATATATATATATATATATATATATATATATATATATATATATATATATATATATATATATATATATATATATATATATATATATATATATATATATATATATATATATATATATATATATATATATGTATATATAAACAATTCATATATATAATATAGGGAAGATGGGAAGGAAAGAATTAATTTCTATTTATATTTTCTTAATCCACAATAAAACATCATAAACTATACAGTATTAACATCAAATGATCGCAATCTGAAAACATTTACATAATGAGAAAATGCGATAATACACAGTGCAATGCCATTACGCCGTATTATGTGCAAAATCTATACATAACAAGAGCGAGAAACAAGAAATGATCTCGTCGTTCTCGAATAACAAACTAAAAAAATCTCTCCCCTTTCTTTTATATTGTCTCAACTGAGACATCTGAGAAATATCTTTTCTTTAAATCAAAATCGCATAACTCATAAAGTACTTATATGTCTCAAAAGATAACAAACTCAACGGGACCCCTTCTGGAAATAGACGTATACAAGTATAAAGTCAAATATAACCAGCATGAAATCGTATCTTTTTGTTTAAGTGTTAGCAAGTGTACTCAACAAATAATTACTTTCGGAATTACGAGAATTTAATAATATCCAATATTTAGGCATTCGTATTTAAAACATTAATACTTAGCATCTAATCTTCTTTGATAATAAGTGTAAAGTAGGATTAATTTGACGTTATTGAACGTCGATTAATTTTACGAATTTCGCAAAAATTGGAAGAATCTGATAAATTTATCTTTAATCCTACACAGTTTTACATTATAATACTTCTACGCTACATTATGATAGGCTAGTACGATGAATGTATACATGATTCGTAATACGCATCTTTTTTTTCTCGTAATTCACGTTTATTTTTAGCACCAAACAGTATATATGTGAAAAGTTTCGCGCATAAAGCGTTTTGCGATAAATAATGCCCCAAAATATGCATTCCAAAATCGATATTCGCGAAAAGTCAATCGTAGCAAAAGGATTACTCGCAACCTACGGTAAAAAAACCCTTTATCAAAGTTTAAATGCATATCAAAGAACAGCCGCTCGCAAAACGGCGCGGCGTGAGTAAACACGTTTAGCAAAATTTTTTCTCGGCAAAAATTCTGTCAAAAACGACCTATCGCGATCGATAGGTCCGTGATGAACTCTCAACATTACGGCTTTTCATACCATGAAAGGGAAA
>NW_021849297.1:3678208-3685750 GCF_003651465.1 Formica exsecta | reverse complement strand
CTCTCAACATTACGTCTTTTCATACCATGAAAGGGAAAGAGAGGGAATACGTAATCTACCCTCTTCTAACAATCGGAACTCGGTTCGGCTATTGAATCATGTTTACCTGATAAACACGCTCAATATTAACACGACGAGCCCGACCGGCATTTCAACTTTGGTCCATCAAAAATCTCTTGAGCCTCACTGATTCTCGTATGGCAGTGGTGGAACTGCGATTCGCGCGCTTCGCGAATCGTAAATATAGTATTGTCCGAATGGTCTATCGCGTGGAACGATTTTAAAGATATTATTTATTGGTCCATGAGTGATATTGAAACGCTTTCATTCTTGCAATTTCAGAGCAAAAAAGCGCATATCGCACGAAATTCCCTTCCTTTTTAATATCATAAATAGTATGCGATATACTTTAATTGTTCGAATTGTCTAAATTTTGTTTCTTCTAGATATATATCAAGTATAATCATTTCAATCGTTTTTGTATGTGCGATCCAATTTCGTTACTATCGATCAAAGTACACAAAAGACAAAGAAATCGGAATTTAAAGCTCGAAACGCTTCTTTCTCTCGGCGACCATGCCTACGGCAGGTAGAGGAGGGTGAAGTGGATGATGGTAACTCGGTGTAGGTGTCGGAGGCAGGCTGCGACAACTTCTGCTGGACCACCTCACTACTGGAGACCTCATCAACTCTATAACATATACATATATGACAATGATTTGCGCTAAATATTATTCGTAATTATAAGGATCTTTCAAGCATGTAAAGCGTATATAAACACAAGTATTAATCAGTGTTGCACACGAGAAATGTAGCAGACAAGATGCAACTCACAAAACGTAAAGATGCGATAAAAACAAATAACGTAAACGAAACGATACTACGATCAAGATAACGAAGCAACAAATAACGCAAAACGGACCTGCAACGGAGAGAGCTGCGGGTTCCGGGGTGAAGCGGGATGTGTTACGAGTGTCGGCACGGAGGGTGTATGCCTGCGGGTGCTGCTGTTGCTTTTCATTCTGTTTGTTCTTCTGCCAGGGGCCACTGCCGACTCGCATCTCTGTTGTTGTGCCACCTTACATTCCAAATAATTGCCGAGATATTGTTACGGTTTATAGACATTGTCGTATGCCGTCGTTGTGTATATCTATAAATGTCTTTCGCGACAATATCGGGTATCACGTGTTACGAAAATATAGTGAGAAACATTAAAACCGCGAATTCTCAATCGCTATAAAATATGTCATATAATACTTTTACATCTAATGTTTTTGATTATTCTGGAACTGTGTGCAAAGGATTTATTATAATTCTTACTCATGTCCTTCAGATTTGCTAGATCTTTCTTGGACTTAATTTAGATTTCCGCGTCTTTTAAATATACATATGTGTATATTATTTTTAAAAAATATTTCTAGTTGAAGATGCGCCAGTGATGTTCATAACTGAGAAATAGTTTATTACATACTTTTTATGATTAGAATTGCTAAACTTCTTCGTAAAAATTATGATATGCAAACATGACAATTTTTTCATCAACATATAGTTTGCATGTCACTTGCACATCTTTAGCATGTGTTATATATACGATATATGGCTAATTTAATATCTTTATATAATAGAATAGACATTTATAGCATATAGCGTTACAATCATGGTAAGACAAGATTTTATATCGCAGATTATTGCACATGGACTCGTATACAGTTTGTGTTAGCAAATAACCAGTGTTAGACAAGCATTGCATAATAATCGTATGCAGTTGATACCAGTTAATTAGTATAGGCACATTTTTGACATCAAATATCAGTACAACTTATAAATGACGAATTAAGGTTAATCAATCGCCATTTTTGTCAACTTTTCTCTCAAAGAAATTAGTACTACAAATAACAATATTGTCACAATAAAGAAAAGACTTAAATTTATTTATAAATACATGCTATATACGAACAAGCTCTCAAATTAACAATTTAGGCTACAAATTAACAATTATCGCATTTTTCGATAAATACTGCACAGCTATATACATATATTTATGCGTACTAAGAAGAAAATATATTCGTAGTCTTCACGTCAGTCAACGAGATTTCGACTGTGTTAATATCTTAAAAGCGCTGTTAATTTGCATAAAGCACATGTTAATCTCATTAATCTCTATCTCGCCTTCGCAAGCTAGTAACAATCGAACGTAGAAAAAGCCTTGCCTAATTCTCGCACTGTTTTATTCTGTTCTGTTATTACATCAGAAAACAATACGACTTTTTGGGTTGCATGCCAAAAGTTGTTTCAAGTAAAAATCTCCGAACCGAATGCTGCATAAAATGTGTTATAAAATAATAACGATATCATTGACAATAAAACCATGATTCCGTCAACGGTATAATATTTTACAAAAGCACCATATTTCCAATTGTCGACCAACAACTCATTCCATCACCACAGATTTCTTCCTCTCTTTCTCTTTTTCTCTTAGCATTCATCTCTCTCCAGTACCTTGATATTGATGAGGCAGGCCGCTCCTCGGTCTCAAACTGTCCCATAATGGCGAACCCAGACGAACGTTACGTTCCTGACCCTTTTGTTCTAAGCTCGCCGGCGGCTCTTTTCCGTCAAAGTGCGAGCCGGAAACGCCGACACTACTCGCCGGCCTGGTTATCAAGCTACTCGAATACGGCAATGAAACCGACTTTACGCGCTCGAGTTTGTATGAGAATGCGCTCTGAGGCCGATCCATCGACACGGATCGTTTTTGTAACACGCTGGATAGGGTATTCGCCCCTTTTAGGTTTCGTTCGCTCATTAATTTCTGTTCACCGCTACTTTGACTACCTCTGAAGCGTTGCGGCGAGTAGGCGGGCGAGTAGTCTAGCGATAGGGCGGCTTTCGACGGCACGCCGGACGATTCACGAGGGGTGTCCCCATGCTGTTAGTGAAATATCGAAAATATGCGTCAATGCGGCTAATGAGTGAGCGTTGGGGAGGNGGGGGGGGGGGGGGGGAGGGTGGAATGGTTAAATGCTAAGTCAAATCGTTGAAACTGTATGTTTACTGAGTTACAATTACATCAGTTATGGTATTTGCGATAGCCGAATTCGTTTATCAAATAATGATCTGATATTATATTTATTATATTATGTACAAACCGATATGTATGTTCGAATAAATAAGAGCAATGAGGGGAAAGATCGTTAATGAGAAGCGCAAAGTTTTTATTTGAGTGATTAAGATACTGATACGGTCGGAGTTTCGTCAAAGCGCGACAAGCTCGATAGGCGAAACACCATAATATGTAATTGCAGCAAAAAGAGTTAATTAAGTAGTATACATAAGTGTATGTTAATCACATGTACTTTTCCTAAACTTTTTTTAGCCGTGGAGCAATCGTACCTTGAATTGTTGTTGCAATCGATGTATCTCTTCCCTCGATTCAGCGATCTCGTTGTCCCTACCTCTCAGAATCTGTATGTTATCGTTGATACCACCGTCATTCGTCTCCAGCATTAGATGCGCTCTCAATTGCTTATTTCTCGCATCCAGTTGCATGATGTGCTGTTGCGCCTGGGCAAGTTGCTTGGACAGATTGCCCACTTTTTCTTCCAATGCTGCAGACTCCACGCATTTCGATGAATACTTGGCAGACAGGGAAAGAATCTCTTGCTTTATTTCTTCCATTTCTTCCCTATAAGAAATAGACATGAATTTCTTTTCACATAAATTTATTCGCAATGGCTAATGTTGAATTCATATTTTTACATACTCGTGTTCCTTGTGTAACACTCCGATATCCTCGCGCGCCTGCATTTGCTTGATAAATTCTTGCTTGAACTTGGCAATTTCCTTTTGCACCTCGTGTTCATGTGCTTTCCTCATGGCATCCAATGCAGCTAGAGTTGCTTGCGTCTCTTCAGAGAGCGCTTGTTCTTTCTCCACTCTCAGATTCTCCAACTCTTGTCGATGCTTTTCCTCCATCTCGGCGATGATACGCCTATGTGAGTTCTCCATAGCCAATAAACCTTTCTCGCATAATACCCGTAGTTGCTTGATCTCTTCCTTGTACCGCTTCCGCGTCTCGGCATCGGTGTCCAATTCGGCACTTATCGATCGTTGATAGGCGGCTCTCAACTCGTTTACATGAGCCGAATGCTCGGAATCCATCGCGTTGAGACGATGCTCGAGTTTTCTGGCTCTCTCGCGTAAACTAGCCGCTTCTTGCTCATATTGGGTTGTTAGAGACTGTCGCTGATTGTCTAATTCGCCCTTGATGTCCATCAGATCCCTCTCTTGATTGCGCTTGAGCATTTCCAGTTCTTTATTGTGCTCGGTAGTTATTTTCTGAAGAGTTCCTTGCAATTGATTGCATGTCTGACACGACATGTTGTTCATATAATCGCCCAGCTTCTTTATCTGTTCCCGCAAGTGCAAGCACTTCTCGCAAATGCTAGGCCAATCGGTTATGTTGCTTGTCGATCTGGGCCAAGCAATATTATCGATACCCACTCCCGTTTTGTCTCTTATACATTTGCTGAGTTCGGCTAAATCCTCTTCCAGATAAAACAACGATTGACTGACATTTTTAAGTTGCTCCTTCGACTCTTTTTTCCCGGATATTCTGTCTTCACATTCCTTGGTCAATCGTTGATAAAGGTAACTATACTCCGCGTCGAGGATCGGATTGCTTTGAAAGTCGCATCCTTCATCATTTATCAAACAGGAAATAAGCTCTTCGCTTCGAATAAGACTAGATACGAAAGTCTCTCCAGATAACGTCGTAATTGATTGCCGCGTGGTTTCCTGAAGAAGGGCGATTCTGGAGTCTATTAAAGCTTTGTGCGCAATAACGTCAGCGTAGTCTGTCAGTAGCTGACGAGATTCATGTTTGGAATCAATCACCGTCAACTTGTTCTTCTTCATCGTACGTAAACATTCCTCATAAGCCTCCGACAGTTCGTGTATAGAGACTTCCATTTCCTGGCGCAGTCGCGCTTGCGCTGCGTCCATCCACGATTCTAATCTGACATTGTCCGTACTGTCAAAACTAAGACAAGTATCCGTGATCGAAGTAACGTTTTGCTCGTATAGTTGACCATAACGCATAATAACATGAGACACTTCGGCTTGCACAAGCTCCTTACTAACTGTCTCTTGCGCTAAAGCCCACGCTTCGCGAATACGTCTATCCTCGAGCAGTTTTTTATTTGATCCGCTAATTTGTTTGCCCGCAAAATCCTCTTGTTCGGACAGACTCAGCGTTTCGACAGCAAGAACTTCCGCGAGCTGTTGCAGCTTCGTGTCTTTGTATTTTCGCATGATATCGTTGATCTCCCGTTGCTTTTGCAGTAAAAAGTTCAGACTTTCGCTGCGAGCCGCACTAATTTCCTTCGATGTTTCCGTCAATGCGGAAACGTTTCCTACCAGTACTAACTTATTAGCTAACACCTTAGTAAGATATTGAATATAATTCGTATTTTGGTACGTTTTGGGCTTAGTTCCGTGAATCTTACGCTTTAAGCTTGAGGCAAGCTGACTAGTTTCGACCAATTCACTCAGAACGGCACTCTTGTCTGTTGTGCGACTTAACGCGCACTTTATCTGTCGCAGGATCACAGATTCGAATGCTATCCTCTCAGCAACGAGCTTCATTTTCTCTCTCTCGTCCAGTCGACCTTCCTGCGCCAGCGACTGCCGTCTCTTCGTGAGTTCGCTCAATTTATCCTTAAGTATAATTTCTAGCCTAGATACTACTACTCCTACTGACTCGATGATTTGAGCGCTAGCCTGGTTCTTCTTACATTCTAAGCACGAATCCAATATTTCATTTACATCGCGCAAACATTTCTCGGCTTTATCCTCCGCTTGTGTCGAGCCGAGACACTTCTCTAATCGTCGTTTCGACTTCGATACCGCTCTTTCCAGTTTCTTCAGCCTTGCCAATACCTCTAAAGATATCTCGGAAGATCCACTGACTTCACTGCATTCGCTGGAATCTTTCTCCGCATCGCTGACCATAGTCTCAGCGACGTTTGCTACTTTTGTTTCTAAAGTGCTCAGCCTAATCAATACTTTCATTGGTTCAGAGCTTGTCGCGCTATCTAAAGACTTTCTTCGCAGTTTAGTACGATCCAAATTCTTGCTCTCTCGTCTTTTTTCCTTTTTCAAATTAGGACTCGATTCCTTCGAGCTATTGCCCGCCGAAACGGGAGCGCTGATGCTCTTACCTTTTTCTATAGCACAGATCTTATTTTCTAAGTCCAATAATTTGTCCTCTACCTCCTGAGAAATTTGGAAAGATTCTCTTCCTTTAAGAGAGAGTGATCTTCTCTTATCTCTACTTTCGGCTTTTGTCAGTTTCTGCCTCAGCGTTCTAACCTGCTTTTCGCTAGCGGCTAGCTTGTTAGTCAGATCCTGAATTCTCGCTGCCATTAGCTGAATCTGCGCTTGATTGCTCTCACTGACACTAATTGCGTCTTGTTTATGAGCAAAAATTTCTAATTCCAAAACATCCTGCGTGGCGTGAGCTTCTCGCAGTTCCTTTCTCATAGCTCGAATCTCCATAACAGCTTTCTCAAAACGGCTCCGCAACTCGTCATACTCTTCCATGACCCTACCACAGGAATATATTATCGTATACGTGATCAATATATATATTATTTATTATTTATAATATATTACTATCATATTTTACAATGCGTATTTACCTTTCCTTATCTAATGCAGTCAAATCTAAATCCAATTCGATGTTGGTCAAATCGCTAAGCGAATCGAAGCTTCTCCCACGTTCCCTCGAAGCAGAGAATCCATTCTTCTCTTCCAATTCCCTTACTCTATTGTAAAGCCGTTCGTTTTCCTCTATACCTAGAGAATAAGATATTTAGGTAATAATATATTATCAACCAGTAATTATTTAAACTCTTAAGCTAAATATAAAATCAAATTTTATTTTAAGAAAGCGTATATATTTACCTTGTGACAATCTGTCGCTGAGAGTTGTTATTTCTGTCTGCAAATGCTCGACAGTTCTATGACTCGATGTCAATTCGTTCGTAAGCATTTCGCATCTCTCTGTCGTCTCCCTCAAGATAGCCTCTGTTTCCAATAGTTTGCATTCCAAAATCTCCTTGTCTCTATTGTACATTTTTTTCATCTTTTCTAGGTCGTCTAGATCCTTGTTTCTTTGCTGCTCAGTCCTCTGTATTGTATTCAACAATTCTTCTACTTGTTTCTCCCTGATGGACGCTTCGGCCTTTTGCTGTCTTAGTCTAGACAACTCTTTCTCTGCGTTTGCGATATCTGTTTGTGCCGCGTTCAGTTGCGACTTCAAACTCTCGATTTCATTCTCTTGACGCTCGACAATGACTAGTAGCGTACTCGGATGGGACTGATTCTGATCCAGCTGATCGCGCAGAAGCGAAACCTGATTCTCCAGAAGCTCAACAATCAGTGGACTGTCGTTAGCACTTGAAAGGCAGCTGTTGCTCTGCATGTGGCCATTATTCTGTTCCTCATCTTCGCCAAGTTCGCAACAAGCCATCATCAAAT
>NW_021849297.1:3670779-3677918 GCF_003651465.1 Formica exsecta | reverse complement strand
CTTCCGATCTCACACTATCTAGAGTGCTTCTCCGCGAACTTGGAGGCGAACTTCGGCTTCTCTTGTAGACTCTCGATCTAGAACTCGACCTAGATCGAGCTTTCACCCTGGATAACGCGGTTCTTGTTAACGGTGGCGATGGTGGTAATTCTGACCATTCGTGGTTTGTCGAATCCGACCAGCCAGAACCTTTGAGCGCGATAGGCCAATCGCCATTTCTCACGAGTGGCGGCGATACCGGCATCTCCGACCAATCGCCGGACTCTCTTCGTCCACCCTCGGAAGCAGTTCTATATTCTTCGTCGGATGAAAACAAAACCGATCTAGGCGTGATGGATGTCGAGGGAACGACAGAGTCTCTTTCACGATCCATAATAGATCTACAATATAAGACAGACACAATTTTATATATATATACTCTTTAAAAAATTTTTTTTAAAAGATTCAACTCTTTCTCTCTCTCTAACTAT
This sequence comes from Formica exsecta, assembly GCF_003651465.1. Lineage (NCBI taxonomy): Eukaryota > Metazoa > Arthropoda > Insecta > Hymenoptera > Formicidae > Formica > Formica exsecta. The sequence goes on along the minus strand of NW_021849297.1, from coordinate 3,677,448 downwards.
TTTCCACAAAAGGCCTTTTCTATTTTATAATAACTACGCTATAACATTTTATATAATATTAAATATTTTAAATTCTTTACTTCATTGATCTAAGAAATTTCACTCGATTGATATTGCTATGTAAATTACATATTAAAAGATTTTGTAATAATACTCACGTAATAGGCGATTGCGAATTTGTTTCTTGCTGAGTGTCTGAGCAAACGGTAAGAGAATCTACATTACTGTCAGGATCAGGTAGATTGGCCGCTCTTTTGATAGCCGACATCCAACTAGACCTAATACCAGCAGTCACCGCCGATAACACCGTACTGCCCCTGTCGTCCCAAGCCTGTGTCGAAAACCAAAGCTATAAGTACGCATAGTTTCATTTTGAGCAAAAAACAAGGTCGTTTAATGCAATTTTGTTAAACTTAAGAAAGAAATGATATAAATCTAATTTCAAAAAATATTCTCTCTCTATTTTAATATAAAATAATATATATTATATAAAGCAGAGATTGTGCAAACGCGGTTATTTTTTAGAAAATGTAAATATTTTTCGCAAACACGATATCGTAATTATAATACTCACGACAGTTTGAAATCCATAATTTCGCGCGACCTGTAGCGGCGTAACCGCGGTGACAGTGTTGAGGTCTATTACGCCATCCATGATGCCCTTGTCCTCCGCACAGGGATCTCTATAATACATTAGTCCGCAGCCTCTTAGAACAAACCAGTGCTTGTTCCATTCCTAGACAGAAGAACGAATTTCTTAAGAAATGCTCGCGAGAGATTACGTTCACGAAGACACGAGACGCACCTTATTCAATCCCTGTTTCATCAGCCAACCCTTCTTGATGTTCAGCAAGTCCTCTGCCGGCAGATCAACTCTCAGCTCGGAAATGGGCGAGTACCTGATGCCGGAAATATCTAAGCCGCAGCCGTCGGGATCGCCTCTTATCTACATATGAGACGCATTTCATAACATATAATTATCGTGTTTTTATTTCAAACTAATACAAATGATTATACATAGAAATGTCGCGTTTTTATTTTTTATAAAATATTAATTATTATTTTATTAATATTATTTTTTTTAATTACATTATTATATTACTTATTATTAGTTTAAGTTTTTAAATTATTAGATTAAGTTAGAGTAGAAATAAAATAAAACATTCTTATAAAACCGAAAATATAAATATGTTTTAAATACGCAATGATTAATTGTCATCTGTTAAAATGCAAGATATAGATATAATTAATGAATATTTGCTATATTTTTTCGTACAAGCTTATCTTGATGAACCGCATTGACCGCGTCCACGACGTCTCTGGTCGGCTCCGAAGTTCTTGGTTTGATTCTCCTCACTCGTGGCTGCGTTAACGAAGCCGCTATATCCCGCAGCTTCCCTTCTCTTTCCCGCTCGTGCTCCAAAAGTATCCTCCGGCACGCGTCATCATCTGTATAATATATTTAACTACATTTCTGTACGGTATTTTTGTCGCAATATATTTTTTCTTCACACGATATATATATATGTACATACATATATACCTTATATATATACAATATATATAAAAGATATATTATAAAAAACATAATTTAATTTATCTAGCTATCCATCTATTCGTTTATTTATTTCATTATTTCTCACGTGTCTAACAGCGGTAGTTCAGGATAATATAAATTATAATTATGATACTTAGAATTCCACGGACAGAACAACCATCGCACGTGAAATCGTTATGCCGTCTTCCTGCGTTTGTCGTTATCAAAACATTCGCTTCGGTACGTCGGCGCGCGCGAGTTAACTAATTAATTTCTTTTCCGCTTATAAGAGTGCCCTTCGTCCAACACGTTGACGCCTGCACGGGCAAACGACCACTCCGCATTAATTGACCGCCGACTAATTAATAATCTGGTTGTGCTTCTTGCTGCAGCAGGAAGCATCAGAGAAGTGAAAGACTATCTTGCGCGCTTTCCTCCTTGTTTACCTTAGCAATATGTCAAAATCAAACACGTCATCGTTATATTAATGGCTATGAGCATAAAAATTATCACAATTTATCTCTATAAATAAAATTAAAATTAATAAAATAATTAAAATAAAAGGATTTTTCTGTTGAGAACTTTTGTGAGAAAACTATGACGTTGCTAATAAATTGCATAGATAAATTCCGCAAATAAATTCCGTATCAGAATTTTTCATCGAATGCGATTAAAACCGACTGAGGCTTTAATCAACGATCTGCGGTTTAAATCTCCCAATGATTCCGACGTTCCGATAAAACGCACGCGTTTCAATAATCCACGTTCGTTGTAAATCGTTAGTGAGACTGTTCCACGGATTTCGCATGCCTTGGTCGGATTTTTCGCGATGCAGTTTCTAAAGTATCCCGTCGTTCGTTCGGCGTCAATCTAAATGAAATCTACGAATCGCGGTGCAATGCACAGCGGCCGAGTGACCGCAGATTTCCTACGCGATTGTGCGCACGCAATTACGCAACTACGCCGGATACTATCAGGCCCCGATATTCTCCCGAGACTTCTCTCGGGAGGCCAAGGTTTGATTGTAAAAATCGTGAAAGAAGGAATAGTGGCGAAACCGGTTTTTCTTGACAAAAAACACTCTGTGCTATTGTTATATGTTGCAAGTAAATTATTTTTCTAAATAGTATCTATTGGAATGCAAATAAATTACTTTCCTTTAAATAATACGTATCTCGAAATCTTTTTTGCACTGTATCACTAATTCTCTTGAAAGATATCTAATTTCATTAATATAATTTTCTATATGCGAATCTGGAGCAACATTTCTTTGAACTATTACGTTTGTTATATTAATTATATAGAATAAAAATAGGTCAGCTGTCCGACTTAATACGTCAGCTGTTTCTTTTGCGGATTGCAAATCATCGTCATTGAGAATGTAAAATCCAGCGACCTAGTTTCCATCCGTATCTAAACTAGTTTTATCCGACTATTAAGAATAAGAAAAACTTTCGACGTAAATCGTGACAAAGCGAGACGAACATCTTGAAAGTTATTACTTCTAATGTAACTTTCATGTTATCTTGAAATATCTCAGAGAAATGAGATATACCTAATATTATTTTTAAATTATTTACTATCAATCATTCATGTCCTAATTTCAATATGATCTCGACAGCACAACGCAAATCAATCCAAACGAAGCGATCAAATACAGTAATATATCTTTCTATCATCAGGTATCTAATTATAATATCATTAAAGGATATCTAGTTTAATTAAATATAATCGAAAAAATAAGTCACGAGCGATTGAAGATCATTGTCACTAATAGTTTTATAATCTCATTAACTTTTTATCAAATTTTAATTAAACTATTAAAATTTTAGAAATGCGAATCGAAAAATAATTTTATAAATAAATTCAGAAATGTGAACAAAGAAATCTTCCGCGTATTGACAAAAATCACAAGAATCATCAGGCAAACATCGTGTAATCGTAATCAGAGTCAAGGAAATGTCAAAGCACAGATGATAATTTTATCTGTCAAAGGCATCGGACACTCGAAGAAATTGTGTCTCATCGAATATACCGACCTAGTTTCTCGCCGGAGGCCGTGCTGGTCGTGTCGCCGGTTCGTTCGCCCTGCTGATTCATCCTGCGCCTGGCCTTGTCCTCGGCACGGAGCTTGTCTCGGGTCGGTGGTGACGCGCTGCTGGCAGGTTGATCCCGATAGCTCGTTGATCTCGCGCCGTCGTTGGGGATCATCGGCGGCTTATCGGTCAACGAGGCGGCATTGCTCGAGATGGTTGTCGAAGTGGTCGAATAAACAGTGCTGCAAATGTTGCCGTTCAACGACGCCGTTGTCGTCGTTGTCGCGGTTGTCAGATAGCTTCCGCTGGAGCCATTCTCGAGGGACGCCACAGTATGCAAGGGCGATAAATTGTTTCTGACCTCAGAGACGCTCTCCGTGTTACCGTTGGTCAGCACGCTATTGTTAGTCGCGGTGCAGACGCTAGTTGTTACCAAGGACGGCGTCGACGAGAAGACGGAAGAGCACAAGTCTGACGTTCCGTTGCCGGTCTCCGGGATCCACGCGCTGCTGCGCGGCTCTGATTGACAGCTATTGAAGCGCGGTCGCGGTGGATTTGGTGTGTTACCTGCGATGATCAAGTTTCAATGCCTTTGTAAGAATTCAGGTGATTGAATGCGCATTTGCGATGCGAAAGCTTTGAAATCTCCACGAAGGAGCCGAAAGAAAATTAAGCAATTTTTCTTTCTAAGAAAGGAATTTTTTACTAAACTTAAAAAAAAATTTATACATATATAAAACATATATACTTATATATTTAAGAAACACCATCGTATGATTTGACTCGAGTTAAGTTGTGCTGTAATTTCTGAGAAAAATGATTGAGATAGATCTAATTAGAGGTAACGAGAACTAGAGATAACGAGGTGATAGTGATACGTAATAATGACAGTATATATATTATGAAAAGATATGTGCTTTCTCCTTCACACGCGAAGGTATCGTCTTATTATTTATATCCACTTCTGTCACACGCATCTCATGTTTACTACGCTGGTTAAATTGTTGCACATTCCACCTCTCATTACATCAAATTGCTTGCGTAAAAGACTCTTGTCTGTGCAATATTACTTTTCCGCAGAGAAAAATGGAAATGACTAAGCGAGGTAGTAATTACGCCATCGTTAAACTACTGGCGTGGACATATCTTTGCATACATGCGTATTATTGTAAAATTTGCATAACATGAGCAGTAGGCATACTCACTTCGAATCGTCGGCGTAACTTGCAGAATCGTCGTCTGTCCGCCGGGGAAGGTTGCATTTCGCTTATGCCGACCCTGAAAACCACAGAACGCAAATCGTGAAGAAATTGCGACGGAATATTTCCACAGATTCTATTATCAAAACCCTCGAGCGTTTTTTTCCGCCGTTAAGGATCTCAGCTGATTGGATAATCGATCTGGAAATTGATCCGCAATAAACGCGCGAATAATTACGTTTATCCTCGACCATAATCGTAAAAACACGACAATCCTTAAACACAAACGAATGTGTATCTCATGGAAAATATTTACTCAAATTTAATCAAAAGATATTTAGTTAATTAATTAATCAATTATATATATATATAATGCTCTATCTTTTTATTTATATAATTAGCGTTATTAATGCATGCGACATTGTTTTCATATACCATTTCGTAACTTTAATTTAAAAAAGTTGCAACGGTTGTGCAACTTCGCGAAGTCATCTCGAGGTGATCGCGAAGCGATCGAGCGCCCTTTGCGCAAACAACGCGACAATTCCAAGGACAATGGGAAGAATGGGGAGGAAAGGAAAGGGAAGTAATTGCAAAAAAATGTGGAAAAAAACGCGGGAGCAACATTTCCTCCACGTTCACTGCGCTAAATGTCGCATGGCACGCATGCATCTTGCCTTGGCCTCGTAACGTAATCGTTCGTTTACACCAGTGACGAGGTCCACGGCAACGACGTGGTGTAGCCGTATGCCGATCGATCATTGCTTGCGTAACGGAATTAACGTGTGCGCGTAGCCATGTAATCTCGTACGAACAATGCGAGAATGCGAGACCGCGATGGGATCCTAAACGATTCTCGCGAGAACGATTGATCGATTGTGGCCGCGACGCGAAACCCGCGAGCGCAGAAAACACTCCATTCTGTTCTCTGAAGAGATAATTATCGAGCTATTGCATTGGATGTGCGCAAAGAAGACTGAGTATGAAGAAGAATGCTTTTTGTCTGAGAATTGCAGGAGCTTTAACAGGCACGAGTCTCGCAATACATAATTTATTATAATTTACAACGCATCGGCTTTACAAGATGATATTTATATATTTGAAAATATATATATCTTTTAAGCGTTCTCGAGACAATGTATGATAATTCAAAAAATATTCTTCCTGCATTTTCAACAAGTAATTCAAATAAAACTTAATTTAAATAAAAATATACGCGTTGCAACGAGAAAAAAAAAAAAAGAAATCAGCCGAAATACAAGATATATCGTAACGTGTGTGGAACTTATTTCGAGAATAAATTTCTGAATCCTATGTATCCCATAAATAAAATATCTTCCATGAGATCTATTCTTCGGTAAATGACGTCAATACGACGGTGTGTTATATCGCACGCGTCACGATGCAATAACTAATGTTTCGCGTTTTGTACCAGAAGCACTGAATGAAGAGATATTTCTCCGCTCGCCGATCGATCATGTCTTACGTAATTTCGCGGCCGAGTAATCCGCGGTGTTATTACAAAGTTCCGAGCAGTGTAACGAACGACAGCTTTTGAGCGGTTCGATTTACGGCGTCTGATTGATTGGAAGGTTCGCGCGAGCGCGAACACCTCCCCGTACCGGATACCAATTTAGTCGATAATCGAGGAAGGCTAAACAATTACGGCGTAATTATGGCGGGGAAACGCTGGTCCGGCCCAAATTTCGTCGCGACTTGTACGTGTTGCGCAACAAATATACACGCGATATGAACACTTGTGTTTGAGGCGCTGTAAACCATCGTCAATGTTAAATCATCGTCACGCAGAGCGTTCTAATAATTGCTTTACAATCCCAATATTCGCGACGTGCACGAAACGTTGTAAATTTATTTATAGATTGCTTTATCGCGCCGT
>NW_021849297.1:3648362-3667865 GCF_003651465.1 Formica exsecta | reverse complement strand
AAATCTTTTTTGCACTGTATCACTAATTCTCTTGAAAGATATCTAATTTCATTAATATAATTTTCTATATGCGAATCTGGAGCAACATTTCTTTGAACTATTACGTTTGTTATATTAATTATATAGAATAAAAATAGGTCAGCTGTCCGACTTAATACGTCAGCTGTTTCTTTTGCGGATTGCAAATCATCGTCATTGAGAATGTAAAATCCAGCGACCTAGTTTCCATCCGTATCTAAACTAGTTTTATCCGACTATTAAGAATAAGAAAAACTTTCGACGTAAATCGTGACAAAGCGAGACGAACATCTTGAAAGTTATTACTTCTAATGTAACTTTCATGTTATCTTGAAATATCTCAGAGAAATGAGATATACCTAATATTATTTTTAAATTATTTACTATCAATCATTCATGTCCTAATTTCAATATGATCTCGACAGCACAACGCAAATCAATCCAAACGAAGCGATCAAATACAGTAATATATCTTTCTATCATCAGGTATCTAATTATAATATCATTAAAGGATATCTAGTTTAATTAAATATAATCGAAAAAATAAGTCACGAGCGATTGAAGATCATTGTCACTAATAGTTTTATAATCTCATTAACTTTTTATCAAATTTTAATTAAACTATTAAAATTTTAGAAATGCGAATCGAAAAATAATTTTATAAATAAATTCAGAAATGTGAACAAAGAAATCTTCCGCGTATTGACAAAAATCACAAGAATCATCAGGCAAACATCGTGTAATCGTAATCAGAGTCAAGGAAATGTCAAAGCACAGATGATAATTTTATCTGTCAAAGGCATCGGACACTCGAAGAAATTGTGTCTCATCGAATATACCGACCTAGTTTCTCGCCGGAGGCCGTGCTGGTCGTGTCGCCGGTTCGTTCGCCCTGCTGATTCATCCTGCGCCTGGCCTTGTCCTCGGCACGGAGCTTGTCTCGGGTCGGTGGTGACGCGCTGCTGGCAGGTTGATCCCGATAGCTCGTTGATCTCGCGCCGTCGTTGGGGATCATCGGCGGCTTATCGGTCAACGAGGCGGCATTGCTCGAGATGGTTGTCGAAGTGGTCGAATAAACAGTGCTGCAAATGTTGCCGTTCAACGACGCCGTTGTCGTCGTTGTCGCGGTTGTCAGATAGCTTCCGCTGGAGCCATTCTCGAGGGACGCCACAGTATGCAAGGGCGATAAATTGTTTCTGACCTCAGAGACGCTCTCCGTGTTACCGTTGGTCAGCACGCTATTGTTAGTCGCGGTGCAGACGCTAGTTGTTACCAAGGACGGCGTCGACGAGAAGACGGAAGAGCACAAGTCTGACGTTCCGTTGCCGGTCTCCGGGATCCACGCGCTGCTGCGCGGCTCTGATTGACAGCTATTGAAGCGCGGTCGCGGTGGATTTGGTGTGTTACCTGCGATGATCAAGTTTCAATGCCTTTGTAAGAATTCAGGTGATTGAATGCGCATTTGCGATGCGAAAGCTTTGAAATCTCCACGAAGGAGCCGAAAGAAAATTAAGCAATTTTTCTTTCTAAGAAAGGAATTTTTTACTAAACTTAAAAAAAAATTTATACATATATAAAACATATATACTTATATATTTAAGAAACACCATCGTATGATTTGACTCGAGTTAAGTTGTGCTGTAATTTCTGAGAAAAATGATTGAGATAGATCTAATTAGAGGTAACGAGAACTAGAGATAACGAGGTGATAGTGATACGTAATAATGACAGTATATATATTATGAAAAGATATGTGCTTTCTCCTTCACACGCGAAGGTATCGTCTTATTATTTATATCCACTTCTGTCACACGCATCTCATGTTTACTACGCTGGTTAAATTGTTGCACATTCCACCTCTCATTACATCAAATTGCTTGCGTAAAAGACTCTTGTCTGTGCAATATTACTTTTCCGCAGAGAAAAATGAAAATGACTAAGCGAGGTAGTAATTACGCCATCGTTAAACTACTGGCGTGGACATATCTTTGCATACATGCGTATTATTGTAAAATTTGCATAACATGAGCAGTAGGCATACTCACTTCGAATCGTCGGCGTAACTTGCAGAATCGTCGTCTGTCCGCCGGGGAAGGTTGCATTTCGCTTATGCCGACCCTGAAAACCACAGAACGCAAATCGTGAAGAAATTGCGACGGAATATTTCCACAGATTCTATTATCAAAACCCTCGAGCGTTTTTTTCCGCCGTTAAGGATCTCAGCTGATTGGATAATCGATCTGGAAATTGATCCGCAATAAACGCGCGAATAATTACGTTTATCCTCGACCATAATCGTAAAAACACGACAATCCTTAAACACAAACGAATGTGTATCTCATGGAAAATATTTACTCAAATTTAATCAAAAGATATTTAGTTAATTAATTAATCAATTATATATATATATAATGCTCTATCTTTTTATTTATATAATTAGCGTTATTAATGCATGCGACATTGTTTTCATATACCATTTCGTAACTTTAATTTAAAAAAGTTGCAACGGTTGTGCAACTTCGCGAAGTCATCTCGAGGTGATCGCGAAGCGATCGAGCGCCCTTTGCGCAAACAACGCGACAATTCCAAGGACAATGGGAAGAATGGGGAGGAAAGGAAAGGGAAGTAATTGCAAAAAAATGTGGAAAATAACGCGGGAGCAACATTTCCTCCACGTTCACTGCGCTAAATGTCGCATGGCACGCATGCATCTTGCCTTGGCCTCGTAACGTAATCGTTCGTTTACACCAGTGACGAGGTCCACGGCAACGACGTGGTGTAGCCGTATGCCGATCGATCATTGCTTGCGTAACGGAATTAACGTGTGCGCGTAGCCATGTAATCTCGTACGAACAATGCGAGAATGCGAGACCGCGATGGGATCCTAAACGATTCTCGCGAGAACGATTGATCGATTGTGGCCGCGACGCGAAACCCGCGAGCGCAGAAAACACTCCATTCTGTTCTCTGAAGAGATAATTATCGAGCTATTGCATTGGATGTGCGCAAAGAAGACTGAGTATGAAGAAGAATGCTTTTTGTCTGAGAATTGCAGGAGCTTTAACAGGCACGAGTCTCGCAATACATAATTTATTATAATTTACAACGCATCGGCTTTACAAGATGATATTTATATATTTGAAAATATATATATCTTTTAAGCGTTCTCGAGACAATGTATGATAATTCAAAAAATATTCTTCCTGCATTTTCAACAAGTAATTCAAATAAAACTTAATTTAAATAAAAATATACGCGTTGCAACGAGAAAAAAAAAAAAAGAAATCAGCCGAAATACAAGATATATCGTAACGTGTGTGGAACTTATTTCGAGAATAAATTTCTGAATCCTATGTATCCCATAAATAAAATATCTTCCATGAGATCTATTCTTCGGTAAATGACGTCAATACGACGGTGTGTTATATCGCACGCGTCACGATGCAATAACTAATGTTTCGCGTTTTGTACCAGAAGCACTGAATGAAGAGATATTTCTCCGCTCGCCGATCGATCATGTCTTACGTAATTTCGCGGCCGAGTAATCCGCGGTGTTATTACAAAGTTCCGAGCAGTGTAACGAACGACAGCTTTTGAGCGGTTCGATTTACGGCGTCTGATTGATTGGAAGGTTCGCGCGAGCGCGAACACCTCCCCGTACCGGATACCAATTTAGTCGATAATCGAGGAAGGCTAAACAATTACGGCGTAATTATGGCGGGGAAACGCTGGTCCGGCCCAAATTTCGTCGCGACTTGTACGTGTTGCGCAACAAATATACACGCGATATGAACACTTGTGTTTGAGGCGCTGTAAACCATCGTCAATGTTAAATCATCGTCACGCAGAGCGTTCTAATAATTGCTTTACAATCCCAATATTCGCGACGTGCACGAAACGTTGTAAATTTATTTATAGATTGCTTTATCGCGCCGTTACATGCAATGTCAAAAGTTGCAAAAATCGCTTCATGCATCTTTCATGTATATCTTATCAATAAATCAAGTTTTTGTAATTATCAATAAACAAATTATGAATATAAATAAATATTACTATAAACGAGTTCTCAATTATAATCTTGAGAAGATGTTTATATAAAAGGGAATTTAAACAGTTTTAATTGTTTAACTATTATAGTAACATGATGCATTGTGCCATAATTAATAGAGTTAAAGCTTTTTTACGAAATGGAAGAGAGTTCGTTCTCAACCTAATTCGCGAGACTTCCAATCGCTTAGTGACGAGTGAAACGATGCTCCATTTGTCACCAAACGCTTTCCGTCGTCAGCTGAATAATGACGCCCCGAGACGATGTTAAGCGACGGTGAAAAGAGAAAACACAGAGAGGCCCCTTTAGAGATCGCGAAAAGACGAATGAATCGCAGGAAGCGGCCAATCGACTCGACTGACAACCCCCGAGACGCGCAAGTCCAAGTGACAAGTCGCGGCACAAGTCTACTGGCGTTTATTGTCGACGTAATGAGCGCCGCGGTATGCATTGGCGATTATGCGAGGCAACGTCGGCAGTTTCACTGTAGCTTACGCTATTTTTTTCAAGGCCTTTCAAGCGCAAGCGACAGGCACAATCACACTCAATAACCGCTTCATCATGCGAAAGCGTTCGCCCGCCCCGTTTATGAACTCGACGCATTTTTGCGTCGCGCTCTGTCCTACATTGTCGCTAATTCTACTACATACAATGGTCACTTTTATATAATAGGAGACACGAAAAATATTTTTGCTTAACCAGCATTGTCTAAGAGACAACAAAAATATTTAATCTGAATTGTAGTTTAATTTAATTTCTCTCTCTTAAACTCTCCCTTTAATTGTGTGATTCTGGAAAGAAATATAGAATCACAGTTAAAATTAATTACATTTTAATTATGTAATCTTTTTAACTGTTATGATTGTTATCATATAAAGTTTTGCGCATTGAAATAAAGAAAAAATATATCGGAAAATGAGTGGCATTTTTTAAAACCGCTAAGATTTGCATATATTTTAGGTAATATATTACAAAAACAAATAATCGTTAGAATTAATTAATAGCATAATTCCGACATATTTTGTAGATAACAGAGTCTAAAAGCGTAGTTTGAAATAATCGTGATATTCAACGGAACTTTCTCGTAACTCTGTTTTTACATCGAATAGGTTTCCGCTAGCATGCTTTGAAACCCTATTAGAGCTAATCCTGTGGACGCGAAAAGACGTCACAAGCGGGGAATCATTCTTGTGCGCGTAACAAGCATGTCACAGGAAAGGATGTATTATGGCACGTAATGATTATGCGAGAGCACGCGCAATCAGGCAACATTCTGCGCGTTTCTACCATTCGCGTGACTACGTTCTTCTCGCGCAATGCACCTTTCAGAGAGACGTATAATACGATATCGATGCGGTTTAGCCGCTGCATATCCTCCATAATCGACGAAAAATTAAATTCCCTAATGATATACGTAAGATGCCATTCTATATCACAAGTGTACGTTAAGTAGGACGCACGGATTCCTTCGACCAGCTATCAAATCATCTTTTTCAATCGATATATCCTTCAATTTGATGCAGAAATTGGATTGCGGCTCTCGCATTTCATAACGGTTTCCGGAGCATTTCATTAAGCTACACGAAAAATATTGCAACTTGAGAGAGAGGGAGAAAGAGAGAGAAAAAAAAATGTACGATCTTTATTTTATTTAAATAACGCAATAAATAACGCAATATTTTTAAAAATACGAAAAACGGTTATATATTGACATTAAGCTGGACCAACCTTGTTTCGCGAATACACTTGGAGAACATCCGACCACCATCTGGTTTCTTCACGGCATGTTCCTTTGACGAAGGTCACACCCTCCGGCGAGGTCACGGCGAGGCTGTAAGGATGCCCGGTGACGTCCTCGGCGGCGGCTACCTCCAGGACGCGGGTCATGTCGATCCTCGCCTGTGGCACAGTTTCGGGCTGCAACAATAAGAGAAAAGAATTCTAATGTTAGACAATTCATTATAGGAGAAAAGCGTTCTACTTCGCACGGCAAAGATTACGGTGAGTCAATGTAATTGACCATCAAATTAAATAAATCTCCAATCGCATGGATATTGCGGTTTGCTTATGCAATAAAGCACCCGACATCATGCACTTTGTAAATATGCAGAAGTCTACTCGTATGCGCGGAAATGTATATGGCAATGATTACGTGTCATCTGTGTGTCATATGTATCCTCGCGTTTATTAAGGTCTGTATTGAAAGGGGACGGTAGCAATCATCGACAGCAATGCGTCGCGACGGCATTTTTATTACGCTTGATCTCTTTTTTTTTTTCGGTCGTCGATTATTTTGCGAAATTGCACGTACATTACACTCGCATTTGGTCGATTGGATTACACGGGACTCGCTGTACCGGAAACGTATCATTTTAGCACGATAGGTGTGCGGGCAACCAGTCGCAGCGGCCAACCACGTATTTTCCTTCGGCCGTAAAAGTGGCAGTCCGCGGACGGCAGGAATGACGCCTTATTGCTATTCCACTTCGCTCCTCGTAAAACCGTAGAAAGTGAGTCCCATCGGTGTGATCGCGCAATTGCTGCCAATTTGAGGAGAGGGGAGCACGGGACACTAACGGGCGAAAGGGATATCGCGAAGGGAGCGAATCGGGTATGGGAGATGAGTTGCACGCTGATCAAAGCGCAACCGTTCTGTGTGACTGCTGCGGGCATTTTACCGCGTAAAATGTACCCGGGAATGTCACCGCAATACATACACACACACACACACACACATGCACACAATCGTCGGTACTTTACGGGAACGAGCCTATCTACCTGCGGACAGATCGCTCTCGCGCAGGAGATTGAGTAATACTCGAGCTATGAAACAAGCAATAAAGACTAATGACTAAGTTCTTAGTAATAAATCGTACAATAAAGAAAGAAAATGAGTAACTTTGCGTCGTTATATGTAATAATCGTCATTATCGTAGTTTGAATGCAAATTACTTGTATCAAATACATATGTATTTTTGAAAATGCTGCCTTAAAAAAAATTAATGCTAAAAAATATTATGTACCAGATTTCTTGAATCATATTCAAAAGACTTAGAGGTATTTATTTAGAAATTAGAATAATCTGGGAAAATAATAGATTCAATGACGACATCATACGAAATCGTTGTAAACATGTCTGTTTAAAAAAAAGCAAAGATATTCGTAACGCCGAGTGTACATATGCACGCCGCGAAACAGCGCATATAATTGAAAAAAAAAAGACGCGTTTTACTGCAATTTTTCTCAGGCTCGAACAGCAACATTATTCTTGAAACGCGAGAGATTCATTTGCACGGCGCATCTTACGCTCAGCGTTTTGTCGCGCCTACATATATTTTCTCTTTGCCGTTCTCTTGCCCTTCCCGCCTCTCTCCCCGATCACCACACGGAATAATGTAAAAATTTGCATACGAAAATTCCTCCGCTTATAGCCCGCTTAATTAATCGCGGAAGATGAAAGAGGGTAGAAGCTCGCGTAGAAACGTCGGGAAAAAATTTATGAACGCAGAAAGTTTATGATAGAATGACGATAAAAATAATTAAAAAGTAAAGTTTTAAATTTAACTAAACTCTCTTTCTTCTTCCTTAAAAATTCTATTTTCCTGCATCGCGTAAATGGATAAACTCCCCCTTACACATATCATCTCTCGTGATACATACATCATCTGCATTTCAAACAAAGATCAAAGAACTCTGGATTATTGCAAGAAAGGGCATGCGAAGCACAAACGTCCGAGAAAATCCAAAAAAAATGTTAAACACTACTGCTCCCACATGCTTGCCTCTATGGCAACAAAATGTGAAAGATTTTGCCGATAGATATCATATCTATGAGATTAACATCTCGCGAAATAATAATAAACCATCCAATCGATAGAGATAACTTGACGTTATAAATATTACATATTATGGAATTAAAATCACGATTACTCTAATTCGCGATGATTTGTACGCGATGCTCATCATTTGATGTGAAAACGAGCGTAAAAAAATTTAGATAATTTTTTTTGAGTCACGCATTTCGCATTAAGACCAAGGTATACGTAAGGCGGTTTTGTTCGCGCAGAACGAATAAGTGTGAAAGAAAATCCGTGACGCATTAAGTCCGTAGCAAGGCACGAGCCTCTATTAAGGCAAAGCCGCTACCATATGCCCTCGGATTATGCTGGGAGACGAAGGGATGCGTCCAACGGAGCGATACATCACGGCCCATGTCGGCCGTTACGCACACAAGACCGCCCTACTCACGGTTTTTGTTCATCGGACGTGTTTATTGGCAAGAAGTGGGTCGGTTCTTTTGGTCGGCTTTCCGTCTGTTTATTAAAGAGAGAATGGATTGTATCACATGAAATTACTTCTACAATTTTGCATATGGAGAACAGCTAATTCTTAACGTTAATGTCGATGTAAATTTTTCTTAAGGCTTTTAAGCAATATTATTAAATTAAAATTATGATATATTAAATGTATAAGACAATAAATCATAAGCCGGGTCCAAACCAAGCGAACAAATATCAGCAAATATCAGATTAAAACATTACTTAATTAATAAATAAAAAAAATATTAATAATTAATGTCTTCACTCGTTCGCTCTGATATTTGTTTGTACTCGTTTATGTTCGTTTGGTTTGGAGTTAGTTGTAAAATAAATGAGATATTTTTTCACTCATAGGCTTTGATATTTAATGTAATTAATTTTAATTCAATCAGTTATTATATAATTTAATTAAATCAGTTTTTGCCAATAAATGAGATTAGAAAGACAGTACAATAAATGATTAAACTCTCCATATAATTCCTTTCTTACATTTTTATTCAGAAAAACGCATGATGATCAACAACATTGATTATAAAATAACACGATATCGATCGGTGGCAGCGCAGATGAAGGAAAACCTAAGGAAGAAACGAAGGAGACAGGGAGCGTGCATCAGAAATAACAGGTGGTCTGTGATTCGCGAAATCTGGTCCTCGTCGGTTATATGGGTCCTTCGTGACCTGGTTGCGGTCTTACTGGTATACCGGAGGAGATAAGATCCGCGTGGTTCTCATGTAAAACACGAGTTGTCGCGTCTCACGGCGGTCTCTTCGTCTCTCACGGCACTTTTTCTTTTCGAGCTTCCTTTCCTGTCTACACATCCGTCTCTTTCGCACCGTAATATCTCTTCTGTCACCTTTTACTTCTCTCTGCAAGAGCAAATCTTCATCTTTGATCTTCTTCCTTTGCGACGTGCCATGCAAACATAGCCGCAGGACTTTGCCAAACTGAGAACTACAGACCTCGTCTTTAGTACCGTACAATCTTCAAGGTCGTTTCTGACGGACGTCTGGATCGCTCGGGATGACATAAGCATTTTCCAGACTCCCGTGAGTTTCGCTTCTTTGATAACTTTATGTATTTTACGTGATATGATCAAACCATGATATATTTATAGCGATTCTTAACAATATTATTGATCGATGTACATTCATAATCCCGGAAAAGGTTGTAATTTCTCAAATATAACTATTTAATCTGACTAGGAAAAATATAATAAATTAAAAAAATAGTACATTAAATGTATAAAACATTATGTAATTTTTTGTCATTGAAAAGAGTTTGTTCCATTATTTATCTTCTATTTTAATGCATATTTTCTTTCGTATAAAATTTTCTCTCTATACATAATTTCTGCAAAGAATAATCTTTTTTTTTGCAACAGAACAATTTTATACCTATGTAATCATCTAAAAACGCAAATTATCAATCGAAAAAATTCTGCTCGGTTTCAACAATTCAATAAGAGACGTTTGACTGTCAGATTATCGAATGTAATTCATATTAATTAAACAAGTGACCGATTATTATTACCTAAATCCGCCTATTGAAGGAGACATAGAGGAGCCAACGATTTCGCCAAGAGACCTTCAATTAGTTCATGACCTCTTTTCCGTCATCGATGCCGAATCCGCGTCGACGTCATGGGATCAGTGTGAGAGTTCCTCGACGATGATTACACACGCTCACTCGCTTCGACGACTTCGAACAACACCGGTGTAAATGTCGACGCGGACGTCGTTAAAAACATCCTAAGATGGAAATTTCGAATCCGCCTGATAGTATCAGCCGAGCGTTAAGCTTCATCGTTAATAATCCTCTAATTGTAAGTGGCGTTAACGGTAGCTCGTTACTCGTTTCTGTCGTTGATACCTGCTATCGTTCCAAGAATGGACGAGACATCAGATACAAAACGTTGGCAATAATTTTGAAATATGGTACGATTAACAATAAGATAGGATGAGTTTGGAAAAGATCTATCCGAGATATCCATTTTTGGAATACGGAATAAAAATTCTGAATAAAAATTTTCTTATTTGGCACACATTTTGTTACATTATAATCGCTGCTAACCCACGCTTATGTCACACAATTATTATTATATTAACACGCAAACTGAGAGTAAGTTCCAGATAACTGGGAGAATAAATCTTCAATTTATAAAACCGAATAATACGATATAATGTATCGACTTCTCCCGCAGTAGATAGAATTCGCCATAACTTGATATGACTTTGCACATTCCATTCCAAAACTCTCGGTCGAAAACTGGTCGAACGGCAAAAGTGTTTATTGGAATATCGACCAGCGATACGCGCGTGCGTGTTTAATCCGCGTAAGGAGGTATATTATTTATATATATATAATTGCCGAAGCGTCGTTAATTGCTCCATCCGGAAAGTGCATACCTTGAGGCATTAATTTGTCGGCCGCCGATGTTCGCGTGGTTATTCTCGGCTCTTGATCTTATCCGTCGCCCTCTTCCCTTTTCTCTTTTCCCCGAGACTAGACTCGTCTGGAAAATCAACAGGAGTCTCGTCGTCGAGAGACACGGAACGATCCGGTAACTTTTCAACGGCAGGAAACAGGTCTTACTAGTGCACATATCTCGGCAGTGCTCGTATCACAAACGGAAAAGATCGATAAAACTGAAAGCCATCAGACTACACGGGAAGATGCGACGTCTCAGATACATTGGCAGGAGCTAGAAGTTCATAATGGTCCTACACTGCTGTTGGTAAAATAATCTAAATGACAGTCATTATACGCGTCGCAACAATTATTATGCGCAATTAAAGGCTCCTTAATCTTTAAAATAATGCCGAGTAAACCAGAGTCAACCATGGAAGCAATTGTGAATCGATACCATTGAATGATACTGATTTAAAAAGAAAAATTTGATGGTTTTTGCAATTTTCTCGAAGAATCATGAAGAGCAGAGGCTAGAAGTATGATTAGAATACCATCGGACTCTCTTTCCTCGCACGACGATTCCTCCCCTAACGACGACGTGATGGAATGCGTGAGAATGCGTGAGATGGATCTTATATTCTCTGCATATCAACGCACGATGAGAGAAGGCGATTCATTTCCTTCCTTTTTGAAGGAATCTTCAAATTGAAACTAGCATGATAAAATGTATACGGGTTTGTAAGATATAAGAGAAAATCTAATTCTCTTTTTGTGAAATATTCAATGTGACCGTGTGATTTTAAATTTCGTTTATTCGACTTATTTATTTAATGTCAGGATATTAGCATCAAATGAAATCGTATAGGCATTTCAACAAATTAAATAAAAAAATTATTTCTTAATTGTTTGAAATCCATATTTTAAAAACATATAATTTCTCCGTTTTTTGTCAATTCACGATTGACAACAGTCGAGAGCAAGAAAAATTTATATTGAAATATGAATTTTTCTGAATACGATTCTGAAATAAATTCTTTTAAATATGCAAAATATAAAGATATCGAGAAATCAATACAACTTATCTTAAATTTGACCAATGCAATAAAACTATGTCAATCGTAGTCTCTGGTATAATAAACCGTCCTAAATATAAATTCAATTATGTTACAATGTACTTTTCACATTTATAGCGCTAAAAATAAAAACTCTCGTCACTTCTCTCGTCTGGCAAAAATAAAGATTCACGAAAAAAAAAAAAAGAAAATCACGATTAATTCGTTGTCGGGAAAAATAAGAACATCGTTTAGAAACAGCGATCATTTAAAGGAACATCCTAAAGGCGGAGTACCAGCGGAGCAAGACTATCTACGATCAGCTGGCGGTGGGCTCGTCCGTCCGTACCGATTCAACGTCCGCTTTCAATTAGCTGTCGTATGGGTGATCCGCAAACTCGCGCGCGCAAGCGGTCGACCGCCGTGTAATCACCCGCCAGTCATCAACGGGAATACGATTTCTCGATGATTACCGGCAACGCAACGGAGGAACACGCAGCGGGATCGGAGAGAAAAGAGCATCCGAAGAATCGCGGTGCATTGAGGAAGAAAGAAAGAAAAAAAAATGCAAGGATGGAGAAAGCGAAAGGGAGGAGAGGATGATGAAGGGAAAAGAAATAGGGAAGATAAAAGAAGAAAGCGATCGCGGCCATTGGGTAGCTCCCGACGCGAAATATCTCGATAACGCACGATCCGCGACCCTCTCACAATAACTCTCTGTCTCATTGTTTCTCTTCCGCTCGTTGATATCCGGGCTGAATTATACAAGAGACGAGCGTGGTCGGACGCGCCGCGCCGTGAAAGGCACCTTAGCTAATAACTCGGCGAGTTGATTACCTACCATGATTCGCAATTGAAACTCGCGGACGCCGATAACAAAGCCGCCACAGTGCCTCGAATGCCGTCCTCGAGGGGGTACGTCGGCTATTCCGGGTAAAAAGAAGAGTGGCGGCTTTCTATCCTTAACGACCGATTTATTATGTTTTGCAGATTGAGGTCGCTTCGATATCGTCTTGAGCGGCATTGATTGGATATCAATAGTTTATTTATTTGAGAGCGCCGCTACGCTCGAGCTGTAATTGATGCAGAGAAACTCTAGCTCTTATGTAGAATTAAATGCGGCAATTATCGAGAAACGCGATAACATTACGTGTGTTAAATAATTAAAATTTAAATGACGAAAATTCTTTTTCGTGATATAAAGAAAGAGATACAGATTATTGTATATTTCTTCCGAAACGAGATAATTTTCGAAAATTATTGGATGCGTATTTTAAATAAAATCATCTTTTACACATATATAATAGAATAAAATATATACATTAGACTATTACTATATAAAAAATATATGTACACATTAGTCTATATATTTAAATTTTATTTCATCCAAGAAAAACTATTTGCGTAACTGACCCTATATAAAATGCAATGAATACTTAACCGATGCAATAAATTATTTAATGCTAGTATATTTATTGATTTTATGCGACTATTAAGTTTGCTTCAGTAAGCCATTGCTGCAATATTCTTTCTTATGTTCCCTGAGCTATATGTATCTGTCATTATTCCTTACTGACTGCTTCAGGCGACGTGTCCCGGATCGCATTAACATCTATCCATCAATTTATCCCAGCTTCGTTCGCTGGAGATAATTCACGGCACCTTCTTGGCTGAGATACCCATTTCTCGGCGTATTCATACGGCGTATTCATTCAGACCCCGCTTAAAAAATATTACTATGCGATCGAAGTATAACCCCTGTGATTGAAAAGTCGACAGAGGCTCACGATATCGACGCACGCGATTTTTAAGCTCCTCCGTAACTTGCACCGTAATTTTCACAGAAGAGCAAGCCAAGTCTTATCATCATCTTCGATGGATCGATCGATCGATTACTTAGCATCGCGGGCGCGCGGGTGTTTTCGTCGTGGAGATAGAGCGATAATTCGCATCGCGCTGATCGGCACCTTGTCGACCTCGCGTGGACTTTTAATGGCAACCTTTCTTATCGACATGCGCGACGATGGTGGATTTCGCAATTAATAAATTATGGTGCGGGTTAATAAATCGAGACGTCCGAGACGTAAAGGACGGCGGGAGAAGGCAAAGAGAAGAGAGATGCGCGCGTTCTCTCTACGGCGACGAGTTTTGCGGCGACATTCGCGCAGCGCGATGCTGCGTTCGCAATTAAATTAATGACCTGATGTCTTTATTAATTGACCTCGCCCCGGTTACAGATTGCGGCCATTATCGTAGCCGGCCGTGCGGTGGCTGCTTTCATTACCGGACGACGCGGAGGCTGCGGAAGGTCGGCATTAACCACCGCCGCCTCGATTAAGTAGTACCCTCTCTGACTAATCTGGGACGACGAGGGAACGGTGACGGGGGGACGCGATTGAAAGAGCGAAATAATGCGCGGGAATTGAGGCTCGAAAGTGGCGCACGATAGTTCTCTCTCTACCTATAAACGTCTCATCACGGTCGGTCGTTGCATTACGAAGTAACAGTTTCGCGTTTTCCTGCTCTTCTTCCGGCGCGTCTCCCGATCGCTGTGTCGAACGTTTAATTAAAACGAGTAATAATCATGGGTAACCGTAAATTCTTGCATCGCTTCGAATAATCTCACTTGGAACTTTCCACTCCATGGACTGAATGAAACGCGTAACATTGTCCTTGAGTTGCAGCCTTTCTGTTTTGCTCGTTGCAACATCCATGTTTATATTCCATTGGTATAATCTGCAATTATCTCTCTGTGCAGATAAATCGATAGTAAAACACTTGTTCCCGATTCGGACAATAAGGAGAATCATAAGTAAGATATAAGCAAAATGAATTTTAATATGAATTCAGTAGCTATGCGTGAATAATCAACGTCAAGGCATCAATGTCCGAATAATCGATATTTTTCAACTTTGTGTCACTCAGTTAAATCTATTCCGATATCGCGCATTAATTTCTCATTTCTTATTTTATTACATAATGCAATGTTATTATTTGAGTATTGAGTATAAATAATTCTATATATTATATCTAACAGATACACATATTTCAGAACATGGGGATGAATGGATCTATGCATCTCCGAAAGCGTGAAGCTGACATATCGCGTCTGACGATTCTATCATGAGTGTCGCGCTAATGTTACGTCTGAAGATTTACTAGGAACGCAAATAGCATGACGATAATCGTTCAAAGTGACACAAACATTCGCTTATCTCCGCAGCGGGGAGATTAATGCACGGCTCGAGAGAGTAAAGGTGCCGTAGGTGCCGTAGATGCTTAAGTTAATAACGTTCGCTAGCAATAATAGTGTGCCACCGCCAGAGAATTATGAAATAATCTCCCGACCAACAATCGCACGCTCGAACAGAACGCATCGTCGAAATGTCAGCGCTTAAGTTAATTAAACGGCCGT
This sequence comes from Formica exsecta, assembly GCF_003651465.1. Taxonomy (NCBI): domain Eukaryota; kingdom Metazoa; phylum Arthropoda; class Insecta; order Hymenoptera; family Formicidae; genus Formica; species Formica exsecta. The sequence goes on along the minus strand of NW_021849297.1, from coordinate 3,652,601 downwards.
AATTAAGTAAGTAACGACGACGGTGGAAAACCGTTCTTTCTCGAAGCCTTCCAGAATTTCAGGATCGCGCGATTCGAAATTGATTTGTCGGTTATGTTGGCAACTAATTTGCGATTATGATTAATGCCGTTACAACGATGTCTAAACACTAATAATTACTCTTCTTGACTAGCCATTTATTCTCGTACGCATCGCGAAAATAATAGAGGAAGAATCGGTGGTACATGTTGAGAAGATAATAAATCAACAATGTATATATAATAATTATCGTCATTTATATACATATATTATTGTATATAACACAGCTAAATTTGAATCAAACTATTTAAATAAATAAAATATATAATATTTTAAAGCTTTTTATATAAACTATCTTTCAATTGCTAGCAAACTAAATCACGGGAAATATTGAAGTAAAAAATATTCCAACATTACATAATCGATTATATAGTCGACAAAATGTATTAAAATTTTCAAGTAGCAAATCCCTTCATAATATCAACTGAATATCAAGGGAATCGCGATTATTAAATGCCCTTAACCGTTAGCTACGTATCCTTCAATAAAAATTTTAACGTTCGGTATATAAAAATATCCGCTTCAATTTAAAGATTATTCCCTGTCCCAATCTCTCTCCCAACCCCCGATTTTATCGATTCGTCTCCTTCGAGATCCGTGGACGATGATCGAAGGAGGTCGATCATCACAGGGAAGATCGGCCAGTCACCTTTTCCAGGGAGAGGTCCGTTCGAAGCGTGGAACATCGTTAACCTTTGAGATCATCTTCGAGGTGGAGCGTAGTACACGCGACGCGCGCACACACATATACATACTTGCCTGCATCGCGAAAACATACATACACACATGCAACATATATAATGTCGCCTCCTCGATGCGCTCGATGCATTCCGCGCGGATAACTTCCCCTTAGGGGTACGAGAGAAGTAACGGGATCGAGGAATCGATCTCGCTGAGAAGATCGAAGGTCCTTCGAGAGATTCGATTCGATCTCGCGGAATGGCGAAGGTCGCCGCGAGGGGAAAGGGCCTTATGAATTATCGCGTACTGGGATCGGCACGATGACGCTGAATCAAGTGATTACGACAGTTGGGAGAGACTCTTCAATCTTGCAAATTGTCGTGCGATATCGATAAGCGTTCGCAACGCCATTCCGAAACGCATCACAACCCTTTCCTATTACAATAAAAATTCTAGTATTACTTAATATTTAAGCAACTACACGAAAAAATCCTTATTTATTGTCAATTAATTTTTTCGACGCTAGATATTGTCAAAAAATCCTTCTTAAACTGCAAAATTATCTCCATTATATTGCAGTGCAAAATTAAAATATAACATCTTTAATGTAACATTGATATGTATTTCGAATTGCCGAAGACTTTTTTTATGATTTTAAATTTTCTTACGATGAAAGCAAAAAGTGTTATATTTCATACTGTGATTGCATCTTTCTCGACGATGCGTACGTGGTTGCAAGAATCGAACAGTAGAATCTTGCGTTTGTGCAGCAATGATGCTTAGCGAGCTGCGCGTAGAAGAAACTTGGCGTACAAATATAGAGATAGATCTAGATTCGGATCTAGATCATAAACAATCATACCGCGGTAATAGATGTCCGTAATTGCTTCCCTTATTGGTCGTTCGTAACGTAACATCCGGTGCCTGCGGCTACGGCGCGCCGTGTTCCAATGGATCCAAGGAAATTGATTTCATACGCTGTATCGTGCGCGTGTTGCGTGCCGTGTCGGTGGCCAAGCCTGCAAATATCGCGGCTCGCCTTCTTTTTCCCACTCTCTTCGTTATTTCATTATATATTTCGCGGTACTTCTCAAGATTACGTGTTCGCGATCACAACACGAAACGTGAAATAACGTTTTCCCCTTCGTAATATTTTACAGAAGTTCTATAAAAAAAATTTCTTTACTAGATTAAATTATTTAATTAAACTTTTAAATTAATAATATCCGTACAGTAAATAGATAGGTATTATTAATTATGGATATTCCTTAATTTTTACATTTTTAAGACGTTAAAAATAATCTTCTCTGATAAAATATATCCTGTACTACATGGTAGCTTATAAATCGCACGCAACTTTATATATTTAATACAAAAGCAAGTTGCCTTTCAAAAATACTCGGATATACTTCGGTAAAATCTATCGTAGCCGAGATATAATACCGTGTAACTAGCTTTCTCCCCGTGACGTTAATGCATGTAATCAATATCTTGTGATATTATCATAAATCCTGCATTCTCTTTGCACGTAGTCGTAGTTGATGAGCCATGTTGCTGCGACGCGACTCGATACTGGCAATGATAATAAGAATAAGAGATCACGGATTCAGCAATAGATATGACGCACGCGAATCTCAATTACGTCGCGGATTGGTCATCAGTCGACGTCCGGAATTGCTTGCAAGTCCCGGCGTGGACTTACGATCCTCGTTACATAACGTACATTACTGCAATATATAAGATACTCCATCGCAATAATATTATAGTAATATCAACTAATCGTTCGCATCCCGGTAGAAGTTATTTCCGTTCGATGCAATCGGACCATCCATTCGTCAATGCAATTGAACCATCCAATCTGATGTAAAACTGTTTGCCAGAATAAATTCTTGCGTATTTATACACTTCCTTCTTTCATCGCGATGACACGATATTCTATAATTAGATTGTTATGAAATATTACGATACAAACATTCTTAAAATAGAAAATGCGCGAATATAAATCCATAATTCATTTTTTCTTAGTTCAACTGTTTTAAACAAATCAAAGAAAATTTGTTTTCATTTAGAAATATTCAGCGGAAACAGAAAAAATTATTGCCAAAAAAATGATCGCTGTCCCTTTTTTAAATTAACTCAAAAATGCACAGGAAGAAAATGTTAATCTGTGGTTAAAGAAAAAATGCACTTTTCCAATTTCAAGTATTTTTACAATTTTAAAAGGAATTATTAAACGATCAACAAATTCACTCATAAAGTTCTGTTTGTCTTTCTCTCTCTCTCTCCTCTCGAGTCCGAGAAAATCGCTTTCCTTTAAAAAGAAAGATTATCAGTATTCAACATCGTATCGCTTATGTAATGCAGAAGCTTTTTTTTTGCACATTCTCTCCTGTTATTTCACTATAAGAGAAAAATGGATTATGAAAAATGACCGTAAGATTAATGTGGCATCTGTTTGCAATTGTAAGCGCGCGTGCACGCGTGCGCACGAATCCCGGAAGAAAGACGTGCACGTGCGACATACGTAATCTCAAGCGGTATGCAGTATCGTCGCAAGAGATCCACGACTATGAAAGATTCCAACCGTTTCGTTGCGGTTTTAACGAGGTAACGATCTCGAGAGAAGGCTCTCTTCTGGCCTTTCCGTCCGCGAGGCCGATAAACGTTGGGCCGTTAAAGATTTTCATTGCCTCGCCCGGATAGAAACTGACGAAAGCCCAAAGATAGCACACGTGCACATCCTGTACGCATTTTATAATTACGATATCCCGATCGAAATAACGAAGCTCTATCTTTCCTGTGCGCGTCTCATTAAAGTTCCTATCCATTTTTCAAAAATTTTAACTTACGAGATACAACTGCTAGAAAATTATGAATTAAAAAATTACGTTAATTATGTTATGAGATTTTCTAACTTGATCGCTTTCATATCGATCAGCGAAACATACCTCGTGGCGAATTAAAATATTACGAGCGTCGCTCTTTTTAAAGGCATGTACACATACACACGTACGTATATTCATTTTGTGATGGAATGCCAACGATGTCCAATACGCGATATACCGGATGGTGCACGATGCACGAGAGCCAAGTGCAGGTTCGTTGCTCAAGTGGTACGTACATACATACGTACTATGCGGGGCTACATAAATACGTTATGTATGATGGGTACTCGCGTGTGGTACACGTGTGATGCGTGCTCATATGTACGTGCGCTCATATATATGTACGATACGTATGTACATTTCCTGGTTGCTCTTCCATGGGCTGGGCGTGTCGTAATCGCAAGCATACAACGAACACGCACATCGATATCGCAGAGCGAGGCATTTAATTTTGACATCGGTTATAACTTCTCTACTTAGTTGGGGGGTTGGCCACGGGGATCAGAGACGCGCCGTAATCTCGACCGCGAAATTAACGCCGGAGCAGAACGCGATTAAATACGCGCTCTAGAATAGTACTGCTCCCTCCCCCTTC
>NW_021849297.1:3621678-3648023 GCF_003651465.1 Formica exsecta | reverse complement strand
AAATAGTTCTGCCCCCCCCCCCTTCCCCCCCCCCCCTCCAAATAACGATATCCGCAGTTCGATGAAAATTTTTTCAAATCAGATTTACGTACTTGCCTCTAATCAACATGCCTTAAAGAAATGATCAATAATTATACCGCAGTAACTATTTGCCGTCGATGTTAGACTAATTGCACCACATACGCAATCTCGCTCGTGCAATGATTTAGTCTGGAGAAGAAAAGGAACCAATTATTCTCAACTACTGTAATTGAGTAGCTTCCTTATTTACAGCACACATTTTAATATCGTGTATAAAATAAAGGTATAAAAACAAATTTCATTAATGAAATATGTTTCGTTTAAACTCTTCGAAGTAAAGAGATAATTGCAAGAAGAATACATGGAACAATAATATCGGATTGATTGTGCTTTTGGTTGGCATTAATGTGGTTTGAAATAATTCTTCGCGATACACGTGGAAGCCAACGTGGTCGAAATAAAAGAGCAAAAAACACGAAACCATGATCTTCTGACATGCGAGAAAATCGCGCATTTCTCACATAGTTCAGGCCATTTGTATTATACGCGAGTTTAGCGATCGTTACCCTCTTGGCGGGGTAATGCTCGGTAATAAGACGTGTTTTAATGACTACTTTAGCCGCACGGGTAACGGGTAACACGAGATCGTACACGTACACGAAAGTCAAGCGAATCCAATTGCGATGAAGCGATCGATAGCACGGTAATAAGAAAGAATGGAAATTATCTTAACCGTTTGCGATGCAAAACATTGGCATGATTCTCTCGTTCAAACCATCTCGTATTCTCACCGTAACGTATACGAAAGAAACTTTAAATACTTTAAATTACTTCAATTTAAAAACATTCTTGCGTCAATTTCTTGACAGCTAATTTCTCCCTTCTGGTACGTCTAATCAAAAAGATACTCAAAAAAATTATTAACAATTTTTAAGTCGCACACATTTCCTATTCGTAATACACACATTATAAAATAATATATATAATCATATAATTCCAAATAGAATTATTAAAAATTATCAACAAAAAGACTTACATATCTCTTTTCTTTATTTGTTGAAAGAAACAAGAATATAATTGACCTAACATTAATCGATATCACACTTGATACATAACAAGCAGATATAAAAATATTTTCACAGTTTTCACATGATGTTTCTAGTCTATAGTGTTCGCGTGTGACTATCTGATAGCGCAAGAGATAAAAATTTTGACACGACGATGCGCGAGCGCACGGATCAGCTGGTAAGAGATGCGGACGATCTCCGACACGCGAGCCGCTCTCTTCTCGCTCTCGCGGCCGGTCGAGGAGCGATTTCTATTACGTGCAAGTGCAGCGATCATTACCCCCTCGGCACGGTAATGTTCGGTAATCAGGTGTATTTTAACGAGTAGCCGCGCGGCCTGGTCTATACATATATGTATGTGTACCGACGTATCACTTGCCGTAGCTTGAATTGCATTTCTAAGCGACGTTGCGGGATCGTTGCACTCGAGACGAGATTCTGTGCGCGGTAAGAAAAAGTCTTTAAAGAATATTCCGTCATTCAAACACGGGCTATCTAAAAAAAATCTCGTCTTTTGCTAGAAAAAAATAGATTTTAAATGGAAAAAAGTGGATTTTAAATAGAAGGAATGCAAAAGAAAGTGGAAGTAATGTAAAAGAGATTTCGAAAAAAATCTCAGACTATGAATATATCTATGGAATATGTTATATCACGCTTTATTTATACGCTGCAATAAACATCGAGTGGCTCTTTTTTCAACGTCCAGATGGGACCGATGTAATAATCGACGTGATTTTTGGGAACCGCGTTCGTCAGAGAAAGGGAGAGGATTATTGTAATTCATGCCGTTATGTCGTTTAATTAATACCTTACACGTCGCGTGATTTTTCCTCGAGTCGTTCGTTAAGCGCGCTTCTTTTGGGCAAACAGTGAGAGTAAGCATATGTCGCGTCTTTTCTCTCTCTCTCTCTCTCTCTCTCTCTGCCTTTCTTTCTTTCTTTCTCTTTCTCGTACAATGTCTTGTATAACTGTATATTGGTATGTCGGCATGCGATTACGAGTGCGATCGTGTTCCGGACAAACGACATCTCATGTTTTATGCGAACGTATGATTGCGTCGATACATAATACGTAACGACCGTTGTTAAACTTCGAGACAGTGTGAAGAATGACGCAAAGTACGTGATATGAGGAAGACAATAATTCTGAAACCCACGACACAACGTAAAAAAAAAGTTAAATAGTAGAGGATTGCTTGCCACTTGTGCAGAATAATGTCACGGTAAAAGAAGTTTATGAAAAGCAAATAATTCGTATACTTCAATTTTAATTTGTCCACACGAAAGTCGTGGTTAATTAAAAACATCGGCTAAAATCTATAATTATTAATAATTATATTATTGATAATAAATAATAAAATAGTAGTAATAAATTTTCTGAGAATAACAAATAAAATATTTTGTTTATGTTTATACCGTTAGATAACGCAATGAGTTAAACGAGAATGTTTATCGGAAACATCTCGAGATAATAAAATGCTTTTAAACTAATTAAGCGTATCGCATTAGAAGCCTTGCTGTATAGTCAGGAACGTTATATGTATAGTCGAACGACAACACGAGGTCATCGACACACAGGTAACATCCGTTAAAATGTAAATACAATATAATACACAATGCACGCGAGACACAGTGCCATTACGCTTTTCCCTTTCACGCCAATTTTTCTAATTATTTGCGCATACATCATGCTGCGAAATAATTACGTTGGTACAGGAAAGAGGCGGTATACATTATAAGAGACTCATTAAACTTGCAATAGATATGTCCTGTTAAACGCGGAAAGATCACTTGCTTAAGTTTGATGACGTACGTATCTAAATATCGTTCAGCAATAGAAAAGAGAGAGGAGAGTTGTCAGAAATATCATATAACGTATAATCATAATTTCAAAATTACAAACATTTCTCAAGTTTAATTTTCTCACGTATCGTACATGCAATTATAATAGCGTACATATCGTAAAGTGCAAGACACAAATGATTCTTAATAAGTCATGTTAGCGTTCATGGATGTTTTGATGTGAAAGCAATACTTTTGATTGCAGCACACAGACAATATATCTATCAAAATTAAAATTAATACACTTATTAATAATTATTAAATTTATTACTCAGTTTTTTGCGTATGCATTAATCACATAATAAAATTACTCTCATTAAGCATCCTTAAAATAAACTGCTTGTAAAACTCATAAAAAGCCGTAGGCACTTGATATAATTATATATCATAAAATTTATGCAAAATTTTACAACGATTTCTCTCTCTCTCGTAAACAGAACATATCCATATGTGTGTAACAAAAGATGAAAGTATTGATTTCTCGTCGTTCGACTGATCATGTTACATTGAAGCAAAGCGATTTTACAAACAATTGCACGCACTAAATGCTTTCGTAAAGCACACTCATATATAAATTAATGGGGCACCATATATCGCTGCGCGATCACGCGCCGACATATACACGTGTCTGGAATAAGCGAGCACCACGTGCCTGCATGCACGAATCGTAAATTTCAATATTTGTACGCCGTTACATGACCAATGAACCGACATGATGAAGCAAGGCGATATTTATCGATGATCGATCGCTAAGCGATCGGAGAATTGCGGCTAACCGAAGCTGGAATCAATCGCATCGGCTGCAAAAGGCTCTCTCAATCCGGATTATTTTTAATTCATTCTATTCCGTTTACGAATGTGATTTAAAATTGAGTAATTAACGCATAAATAGATATTAAACCAATTATGACAATTTATCTTAAAATGATTGCACACACATATATTCAACCTATGTAAACAATTTTCAGTTAGAATATAGAAAAATTGTGGGACATCTAAAATATCTAAGACATTTAAAAAATTTATAAATATATAATTTATTAAAGTTTCATAAGTATTAAGACTGAGAGATCTTCAAATATTTTCGTAAGACTTATAATTAATCGCGCATTTCAACCATGACAACTGTTATCATGTTTCATATATATTATGCCTACTAGGATATTTATTAATTGATAAATTATACGTTTCATACGCAAAGTACAAACTGAGAGACGTATCGCTTAATATTATCCATTCAGAGGAAGAGAGAGAGTGTAGCTACGCGCCATTAAATATCCTTGATTATCGATGTGTCAGCGGATTAATGTTTCATCTTGCGCGCGCGCGAGCAAATGATATTTTAATAGGAAACTAAAAGGTCTTTCCCTTATATATGTGAGGCTTCCGTAGAAGCAGTTAATTGCGACACTACGTCACTGCGGCGTTTCTCTCTTTATACCCAGAAAGCGCCTGTATGTACAAACACTTCATGCCTAACCGAGTGCGGTGCAGAAGTTGATTTCACGCCCGAACGAGTCGAGTAAATGCCCGATGCTTATCGATCGCATTTTAAATTCTTTCAGAGACAGTAAACAATGTGGCTATCCGCCGCCCATGTATTTCGGAAATCCGTTCTAATCTCCGATCGAGATTAGATCTGCCGATTCCTTTATAATTAATACTCGAATGTCGTAGAATTAGCGAGATAATAGACACATTAACACACTATGTAATTGTCGCTAAGAATTTCTCAAAGGATAAGAAAATGTTTCCTTGAAAAAAAAAAAAAAATTGATAATATTGTGAAATAAAATTAATGTAAAAGAAAATTTTATGAGAAATTTAAACAAGAAATAAATAAAACTAGAAAAGACTTCATTATCTAAAGATTCTACAGTTTATCTTTCATCTTTGATGTCTTGTTCGATAAAATTAAACGATGTTTCCCGACTTTTACGGCGGATTATGATATTGTATTAACGGTGGAAAAGCGATTACGGAGAAAATCCGAGACGGAACCCTGCTGTTCGTTTTACGACACGAAAGACATGTCACTCGAGACATTGGGCGAAATGTTACTTAAATTACTAATCGTCGCCAAGACGAGGCTAGCGCCTCGATGACAGGGAATTTAATTACACTGCGGTTGGCGCTAATTACATCTGCAATAGCGATGTTTCCGCAAACAAATTGCGATTACATAAGAGCCGTTTCCCACCGCGGTGATCGTCTTTCCTCTTGAGATAGAAATCGTCGGATCTTATAATTTCGACTCATGTAATTCGAGACAAAAACAGAACTGATGATTACGTATTTTTAATAAAACGTTAAATATAAACAATTTGTTTATTAAAATTTTTAATTTATAATAATTTTGAAGAAATTATACAGCGAATCAAATATATTGTATCTAAGAAAAATATTAATTAATTAAAATATATATATATATATTTTTTTTTTTCATATGTTTTTTCCATGCTATTTCATATTTAATTGTATTTTTCAGATATGGTAAACCTCGTTGTATACCACGTATTTTGGTACGCAGATTTGCTTTGACGCGCACTGCTTATAAATACTTGGATATTGGAATCAGCGTTGGAGTAACATCTTACGTGGAATTACATCTCGGCGATAACCGAGGCAATCAAATCGCATTACCTATTGACACATGGGAATCGCTAATGCTGAAACGAGTGGATGTTGAACAGCTTGTACAAACGCCTAATCATGCACCCATATGGATTTACGATTTAACAATTGAGATTGTTAAAATACATGATGCGAGTATTGTGAAACTTACATTACGCGATTCTTGCTTGTACATGAAACCGTCAACTATATTTTTTTTATTTGAACTCGAACATTGCGTTAATCATGAATATTTGAAACTGTGTGAGAATATAAAAGCTGTAAATGAGAGTTTCGATCGACTTGTCGTTAATTTGCAAGGTAATATGTTTGGTGCCGAAAAAGATGATGCTATTAAAATCTTGCGCGACGTTTATGATAAAACATCTGTCATAGATTGTGAACTATTAGCGTATGCTGTGGATGAACTTTTGTCTGAAACCTTGAGACGAGGTGATGTATTTTAATATAAATAAATGTGATAAAAAATGAAAAAATGATTATGTATTTCTTTCGCTTCCCTTTCTTGCTTGCGCTATCCTTCTCCTACATACGTGCATGCCTCGCGTAAGCGTTCTTCGTAAAGTGATACATCCCCTACTCTAAAATGTTTAATCGAGACGATGTCTATCTCGTTGTATCCGCCACCCTCCAAATAACGATATCCGCAGTTCGATGAAAATTTTTTCAAATCAGATTTACGTACTTGCCTCTAATCAACATGCCTTAAAGAAATGATCAATAATTATACCGCAGTAACTATTTGCCGTCGATGTTAGACTAATTGCACCACATACGCAATCTCGCTCGTGCAATGATTTAGTCTGGAGAAGAAAAGGAACCAATTATTCTCAACTACTGTAATTGAGTAGCTTCCTTATTTACAGCACACATTTTAATATCGTGTATAAAATAAAGGTATAAAAACAAATTTCATTAATGAAATATGTTTCGTTTAAACTCTTCGAAGTAAAGAGATAATTGCAAGAAGAATACATGGAACAATAATATCGGATTGATTGTGCTTTTGGTTGGCATTAATGTGGTTTGAAATAATTCTTCGCGATACACGTGGAAGCCAACGTGGTCGAAATAAAAGAGCAAAAAACACGAAACCATGATCTTCTGACATGCGAGAAAATCGCGCATTTCTCACATAGTTCAGGCCATTTGTATTATACGCGAGTTTAGCGATCGTTACCCTCTTGGCGGGGTAATGCTCGGTAATAAGACGTGTTTTAATGACTACTTTAGCCGCACGGGTAACGGGTAACACGAGATCGTACACGTACACGAAAGTCAAGCGAATCCAATTGCGATGAAGCGATCGATAGCACGGTAATAAGAAAGAATGGAAATTATCTTAACCGTTTGCGATGCAAAACATTGGCATGATTCTCTCGTTCAAACCATCTCGTATTCTCACCGTAACGTATACGAAAGAAACTTTAAATACTTTAAATTACTTCAATTTAAAAACATTCTTGCGTCAATTTCTTGACAGCTAATTTCTCCCTTCTGGTACGTCTAATCAAAAAGATACTCAAAAAAATTATTAACAATTTTTAAGTCGCACACATTTCCTATTCGTAATACACACATTATAAAATAATATATATAATCATATAATTCCAAATAGAATTATTAAAAATTATCAACAAAAAGACTTACATATCTCTTTTCTTTATTTGTTGAAAGAAACAAGAATATAATTGACCTAACATTAATCGATATCACACTTGATACATAACAAGCAGATATAAAAATATTTTCACAGTTTTCACATGATGTTTCTAGTCTATAGTGTTCGCGTGTGACTATCTGATAGCGCAAGAGATAAAAATTTTGACACGACGATGCGCGAGCGCACGGATCAGCTGGTAAGAGATGCGGACGATCTCCGACACGCGAGCCGCTCTCTTCTCGCTCTCGCGGCCGGTCGAGGAGCGATTTCTATTACGTGCAAGTGCAGCGATCATTACCCCCTCGGCACGGTAATGTTCGGTAATCAGGTGTATTTTAACGAGTAGCCGCGCGGCCTGGTCTATACATATATGTATGTGTACCGACGTATCACTTGCCGTAGCTTGAATTGCATTTCTAAGCGACGTTGCGGGATCGTTGCACTCGAGACGAGATTCTGTGCGCGGTAAGAAAAAGTCTTTAAAGAATATTCCGTCATTCAAACACGGGCTATCTAAAAAAAATCTCGTCTTTTGCTAGAAAAAAATAGATTTTAAATGGAAAAAAGTGGATTTTAAATAGAAGGAATGCAAAAGAAAGTGGAAGTAATGTAAAAGAGATTTCGAAAAAAATCTCAGACTATGAATATATCTATGGAATATGTTATATCACGCTTTATTTATACGCTGCAATAAACATCGAGTGGCTCTTTTTTCAACGTCCAGATGGGACCGATGTAATAATCGACGTGATTTTTGGGAACCGCGTTCGTCAGAGAAAGGGAGAGGATTATTGTAATTCATGCCGTTATGTCGTTTAATTAATACCTTACACGTCGCGTGATTTTTCCTCGAGTCGTTCGTTAAGCGCGCTTCTTTTGGGCAAACAGTGAGAGTAAGCATATGTCGCGTCTTTTCTCTCTCTCTCTCTCTCTCTCTCTCTGCCTTTCTTTCTTTCTTTCTCTTTCTCGTACAATGTCTTGTATAACTGTATATTGGTATGTCGGCATGCGATTACGAGTGCGATCGTGTTCCGGACAAACGACATCTCATGTTTTATGCGAACGTATGATTGCGTCGATACATAATACGTAACGACCGTTGTTAAACTTCGAGACAGTGTGAAGAATGACGCAAAGTACGTGATATGAGGAAGACAATAATTCTGAAACCCACGACACAACGTAAAAAAAAAGTTAAATAGTAGAGGATTGCTTGCCACTTGTGCAGAATAATGTCACGGTAAAAGAAGTTTATGAAAAGCAAATAATTCGTATACTTCAATTTTAATTTGTCCACACGAAAGTCGTGGTTAATTAAAAACATCGGCTAAAATCTATAATTATTAATAATTATATTATTGATAATAAATAATAAAATAGTAGTAATAAATTTTCTGAGAATAACAAATAAAATATTTTGTTTATGTTTATACCGTTAGATAACGCAATGAGTTAAACGAGAATGTTTATCGGAAACATCTCGAGATAATAAAATGCTTTTAAACTAATTAAGCGTATCGCATTAGAAGCCTTGCTGTATAGTCAGGAACGTTATATGTATAGTCGAACGACAACACGAGGTCATCGACACACAGGTAACATCCGTTAAAATGTAAATACAATATAATACACAATGCACGCGAGACACAGTGCCATTACGCTTTTCCCTTTCACGCCAATTTTTCTAATTATTTGCGCATACATCATGCTGCGAAATAATTACGTTGGTACAGGAAAGAGGCGGTATACATTATAAGAGACTCATTAAACTTGCAATAGATATGTCCTGTTAAACGCGGAAAGATCACTTGCTTAAGTTTGATGACGTACGTATCTAAATATCGTTCAGCAATAGAAAAGAGAGAGGAGAGTTGTCAGAAATATCATATAACGTATAATCATAATTTCAAAATTACAAACATTTCTCAAGTTTAATTTTCTCACGTATCGTACATGCAATTATAATAGCGTACATATCGTAAAGTGCAAGACACAAATGATTCTTAATAAGTCATGTTAGCGTTCATGGATGTTTTGATGTGAAAGCAATACTTTTGATTGCAGCACACAGACAATATATCTATCAAAATTAAAATTAATACACTTATTAATAATTATTAAATTTATTACTCAGTTTTTTGCGTATGCATTAATCACATAATAAAATTACTCTCATTAAGCATCCTTAAAATAAACTGCTTGTAAAACTCATAAAAAGCCGTAGGCACTTGATATAATTATATATCATAAAATTTATGCAAAATTTTACAACGATTTCTCTCTCTCTCGTAAACAGAACATATCCATATGTGTGTAACAAAAGATGAAAGTATTGATTTCTCGTCGTTCGACTGATCATGTTACATTGAAGCAAAGCGATTTTACAAACAATTGCACGCACTAAATGCTTTCGTAAAGCACACTCATATATAAATTAATGGGGCACCATATATCGCTGCGCGATCACGCGCCGACATATACACGTGTCTGGAATAAGCGAGCACCACGTGCCTGCATGCACGAATCGTAAATTTCAATATTTGTACGCCGTTACATGACCAATGAACCGACATGATGAAGCAAGGCGATATTTATCGATGATCGATCGCTAAGCGATCGGAGAATTGCGGCTAACCGAAGCTGGAATCAATCGCATCGGCTGCAAAAGGCTCTCTCAATCCGGATTATTTTTAATTCATTCTATTCCGTTTACGAATGTGATTTAAAATTGAGTAATTAACGCATAAATAGATATTAAACCAATTATGACAATTTATCTTAAAATGATTGCACACACATATATTCAACCTATGTAAACAATTTTCAGTTAGAATATAGAAAAATTGTGGGACATCTAAAATATCTAAGACATTTAAAAAATTTATAAATATATAATTTATTAAAGTTTCATAAGTATTAAGACTGAGAGATCTTCAAATATTTTCGTAAGACTTATAATTAATCGCGCATTTCAACCATGACAACTGTTATCATGTTTCATATATATTATGCCTACTAGGATATTTATTAATTGATAAATTATACGTTTCATACGCAAAGTACAAACTGAGAGACGTATCGCTTAATATTATCCATTCAGAGGAAGAGAGAGAGTGTAGCTACGCGCCATTAAATATCCTTGATTATCGATGTGTCAGCGGATTAATGTTTCATCTTGCGCGCGCGCGAGCAAATGATATTTTAATAGGAAACTAAAAGGTCTTTCCCTTATATATGTGAGGCTTCCGTAGAAGCAGTTAATTGCGACACTACGTCACTGCGGCGTTTCTCTCTTTATACCCAGAAAGCGCCTGTATGTACAAACACTTCATGCCTAACCGAGTGCGGTGCAGAAGTTGATTTCACGCCCGAACGAGTCGAGTAAATGCCCGATGCTTATCGATCGCATTTTAAATTCTTTCAGAGACAGTAAACAATGTGGCTATCCGCCGCCCATGTATTTCGGAAATCCGTTCTAATCTCCGATCGAGATTAGATCTGCCGATTCCTTTATAATTAATACTCGAATGTCGTAGAATTAGCGAGATAATAGACACATTAACACACTATGTAATTGTCGCTAAGAATTTCTCAAAGGATAAGAAAATGTTTCCTTGAAAAAAAAAAAAAAATTGATAATATTGTGAAATAAAATTAATGTAAAAGAAAATTTTATGAGAAATTTAAACAAGAAATAAATAAAACTAGAAAAGACTTCATTATCTAAAGATTCTACAGTTTATCTTTCATCTTTGATGTCTTGTTCGATAAAATTAAACGATGTTTCCCGACTTTTACGGCGGATTATGATATTGTATTAACGGTGGAAAAGCGATTACGGAGAAAATCCGAGACGGAACCCTGCTGTTCGTTTTACGACACGAAAGACATGTCACTCGAGACATTGGGCGAAATGTTACTTAAATTACTAATCGTCGCCAAGACGAGGCTAGCGCCTCGATGACAGGGAATTTAATTACACTGCGGTTGGCGCTAATTACATCTGCAATAGCGATGTTTCCGCAAACAAATTGCGATTACATAAGAGCCGTTTCCCACCGCGGTGATCGTCTTTCCTCTTGAGATAGAAATCGTCGGATCTTATAATTTCGACTCATGTAATTCGAGACAAAAACAGAACTGATGATTACGTATTTTTAATAAAACGTTAAATATAAACAATTTGTTTATTAAAATTTTTAATTTATAATAATTTTGAAGAAATTATACAGCGAATCAAATATATTGTATCTAAGAAAAATATTAATTAATTAAAATATATATATATATATTTTTTTTTTTCACCCATACTCGGCCACCCTACGATCAATTAAAATATATATATATATTTTTTTTTTTTCATACAATATATCTCATATAATATCTCATTTTATATATGAAAAAAATATATTTTAGATTTTCAATTAATGATTTTGCATGATTACAAAATAAGAGAGATGAGACGCGCACGATTTGTCGATATCTGCGCACCTTCATATATACGAAAGCTCATAGAGCTCGTAGAATAAAACTCTATACGGACAATTATCTGATGTCATATATGAGTTCATCAAGAGCTCTTACGAGAGGAACGACATGTTTAGAGATCATGTGTCAGAAGCAGCGTGGGCCGTGTTTGTCATTGTTCCTTTAAGTTGCTCTCTCACGAAAAGTACGCGTAAAATCCCGTTTACAAAACGCGTCATCAAATCGAAAATAGTGTGATAGAAATTCCAAAGCAAAATTTCTGTGACGTATAATTCGCAAAATGCGACCAGCTTTCGTTCTCTACCAAAATAGAATAGAAATTTAATGACGAATATTATGAATCCCATTAGCGTCTCTCATTCGGATATTTATCTCTGGATAGTGTAGAAGGATAGAAACGTGAATAAATTTCAGCGAGTGCATGTGTTTTAATCGTTAATACTTCATAAATTATTTACGAACAGGTGATCTTTCTCAGCGCGTAATAAAATTGTACATGATACGATATTAAAAGATGTTAAAAGACACGTGTCACATTTTCGAATTTGTGTCAGACATTGATATTTTATTTCCAATATCGATAATCGTAGAAAGTTTTCGCGATCACCTCATAGAACGATAACGCAGGTCAATTAAAATTTCACGATCCAACTGACTAGCCGGAAGATCGCGTCGGGATCGTTTGATCACTGTGCCTAATGAATTTCGCTATCTATAATTTGCACGGGGAAAGACATATACCCACCGCTGTGACGTCCTTAGTATATTCAGATTCGCGTGCATCTGAATTGCAAATGCGTCGGCGGGGACACGCGTTTTTATGCGTCTCTTTTGCGACTAAATTGTCGCGAATTATCGTCGAAGGGACAATATAAAAACGTCGTCGGGCGCATATATATCGGTCTTTCTTCTTCCTTTATATTTCATGCATCACGCGATGTATAAATTATTTTATACATATATGAATGATATTTGATATTCCGCATTTCATCATATAAAATATCAATGTACAATTTTAAGTGCGCACGCATTTTAATAAAACATTTAAAAAAACTATTTATACGCTGAGGTACTTTAAATGCGAAATTTCAAACGCTCCTTTCTCGCCGCAAACGAACAAATCTATTGGATGATCTTTACCTGAACTTTTGCGAGGTTAATCGAGAGAAATTCGCGTAACGTTTAACGTGTTAATAAAGTAACTCTCGCTTCGCGTCTCGCAGACAAACCCGCGGGCGCGTTCTCGAAGAACGGCCTGTCGATTCGCAATCGTGCCCGGTGCATGTCGCGGCAATTACGCCCACGAAACCGCGCGGCCGAGTACTTTAATTTCTCGTCGATTGTCTAGGCGTTCTCTCTCTTTCTCTCTCTCTGAGCACAACCACCCTTTCCCTCTCTCCTCTCACTCTTTTGCATTCGATCCTCTCCCGTTCCATCTCTCTTTGTCTCGTTCGTTCAAACACACCGGGTAAGAGTGCGAGAGCGCCGTGCCAATAAATTAGATTCCTCAGACACGTTATACACGATCGTTTCTGCGGACACGTGTTTAAAGAGCGCACACGCCACGGCGTGGGACGGCGTGTGCATTGTGTTCGCGTTCACGGCGAGAGACGATCGTGTCTCGGCTCGCGTATGTGTGCGCGTGCATCCCGGCGCGGTACCGGTACTATAAACGCCAAACGTTATTTGCGGATTATAATTTGTGCTCCGATAATGAAGGATCGTAAAGCGTCGCGTGTTAGATAAGGCGAGAGCCGGCAAACGAGACGGCGGCAGCGGCAAGAGAAAGCGAGACTTGGAGCCCGCGGCCAGATCGGGCCCCGTTGGAATTCGCCTTGTCGCGAGTCTGAATGTACGCTTGATCGGGCCGGAAGCCGAGCATTAGAACCGGCGACCCGATTTTCCGGGTTTCGGCAAGAACCTGCCGTCGCTGATCGTTTCGTACGGTATATAATTAACGCTCCCGAGATACACGACTGGCGCGATCGCGCGATAGTGGACGACAGCCATGGGCGAATATCTCGGTAATCGAAATGTAGACTCGATATGCAAATATTTCCGTGTGATAACGGTTGATAATGTCCGATCGTTATTGCTTATGCAACTCTTGAACACTACGAATATAAATGGTAGAAATTGTCGTTTCTTTGTAATGATAATAAATGATAATAGATAATAGCCGGTAGTATATCGACGACATTAATAATAAATAGTATACTAGACATACGTATATATCTAGTATACTAGACATCACTTGGCGAGAATGCGATATTTCATGTATGTAAACGAGTTTATTACACGGACGTTCAAATTCCATACATAAATCCTCGCTATCGAAATGTTCCGCTTATGATTCGCTCCGATTATTTGCCTTGTTTATTGCTAATGATTTATTCTTTCCCACGTTTTACAAATCTATAATATTGATGGATGCGAGAATTGCATCGCGCTAAATTATATAGGTAAAAACACAACGATAACAATCACTTATCAAAATTGAAGGAACTATTTAAGAATTCCTCTCAGGCAGTCTGGGTGTGATCGAAACGTTAACAGCGGATTTATAGCAGATTTATAGCGGATTTAAAGTGAAGTTTCTAGAGGAAAGTAAAGTGCACGAGATAATATCGATTTACGATGTTGACGGTGTACGTAAATTACGATTATACCCGTGCGTTCATAATTAGCGGTCTGTCGTTTTATCGCCCTGAAATTCATTTCAATTCCCGTCAATGAACTCGACAAGAGCGAGAAAGAGGGAGAAGTGGTGTGAACGTTACGACCGCGGAGATCGGTCTCTCAGTTGCTTTCCGCTATAAATCCCAGCGTTACGTTCCCTTGGACAGATACCGCGATTAGCGGATCGCAATTACGCGTTTTAAACGCAAATAAAATAAATACCGTAGAAACGCGTTAGAGCAGACCGCGTAACATGACATATAACATGACGTAACGATGATCATCTTTTAACTGCATATTCCGCGCGTCCGGAGAGAATAGAGAGGTCAATCGCCGGTTGTGTATGGCATACGATAAGTCGATGCTTAACCCCTTCGCTACTTTCCCTTAATGAAAGTGTATGTTTGTCCAACTCGGGATTGAGACCTCCGCGATAATGGCAAGGAAAGCTTCGAGAAACCGTCAATCATATCGCCGTTAATTTCTACGATGCTGTTATTTTACATCACTTTAATTATTATCAGGGATAATAAATCGAGATTTTTTTCTAAAAATAGCGATAATTCGATGATGATTTCTAAAAGAGATACTCGAGACGAGATATAGTTCACAACTAAATTGAAAAAAAAAATTAATAAAAAATGAAGAAAAAAACTCACGCTCGTACAAGCGCGCACGCAAAAACGCTTTTTATGCTCGTGGCGCGTTTTTACACGCGTACAACTTTTTCGATGGCGATTACGACGTAGCAGCGGCCGCTTCGAGATCGTAGCTGCGAAACTTTCACTCATCAAATACCTAGGGTAGATAAGTACCAAGCGCAAACTGCTGTGCGACGAAACGTGTAAATGTCCTCCTCTTCCTCCTCCCTTCCGACGTGACTACAACTCAATCGTTGCCGCTTTCCTAGATAACGCTCTTCTATTTCCTATTCTCTCGTCGACGACGTTTCTTCTTACAAGCGATATCGCGCACGACAAGCGCAAACACGCCGCGCGAGCGGACGCGATGATGATACCGCGTCGACCACAATTCGCCTTTCACTCAATTGTCCCGTCATCGCATCCGCGAGATGCGGTTTGAGGTGCGAAACTTTGCCGCTTCGCTGAAGCTGCGTATCTCTCGTCCTGTCGTCGCGAGACGACACGGACGTTTCTAGGAAAATTTTCCATTTTCACTGCAACGTTTTTATGAATTATATTTTAATACGATAAAACTGCTCATTTAAAAAAAAAAAAAAAAAAAAAAATAGAGGAGAAGATATCTTATTTTATAAAATATTGTTATTGCGTTTTAATTATCAGTACGTCACATTTTTTTTTTTTTTTCATATCTATTGCTTTCTGATAACGCTCTTATAATTTGTCAAGAGCACTCGCTTGTCAAATAACAGTTCAATTTTTACGTAAATAGCGTATATATAACCGAAGAATTTTTTGAAAATATCATCCAATAATACATCCATTATAAAAGCTACGTCGAGATCCCGTGAAAAAATCTACATAAAGGGACGCGTGATTCATCAACAGTCGGGAAACGTGACCGTGTACTCGTGTAATTACTTAAATCCAGAGTTGACGCTGGCGCGAGATCAACGGCTCCGGTATTATGGCGCAAGTTGAAGGTGAAAATCACGTTGTCTCGATAGCGCGTACTAGCTTCAATCCCGCGCATTCTTTTTCTGACGAGTTGAAGTCTGCGCACGCGGATACGTACACGCAGGACACTCACGTGCTGTCCCATCCCCGTGCATAATTATACAGCCGAGGGACCGAGCGTGAGCGAGAGAGCGGTTGTGCAAGGCTTGGGCGAGGCCACCGCATAGAATATTCAAGTCTCTCTTAAGTTTCTTCTAGTAGTAAATATTGTTATGCTAAGTGCAGCCGTTGTCACGCCTTTCCTCTCCTGCTTCGGGGCTCCTCTTCTTCCCTCTCGCATTTTTCCTTTCCCGCGCCACCTCTTATGTACCTTTCTTTCTTGCTTTCTTTCCTCTCGCCCGGAGAGAAGCTCGCACACTCTTCGCATTCCCGTTCTCGAGCCTCGCACGCCCGAGAAAAGCATCGCGCAAAACCAGACGCGGTCGATGACTTAGCTATGCTTCTCTCTCGCCAAGTTATTCCCCTCACGATTTATGTACAATAATGCGACGCGAATCAAAAGCAGTCGCGATCGTACGCAGACACACCCCGAGCGATTTCCGGGGGCGATAAAAAAATACCACATTCGTCCAACATAATGGCGATTCCGTTATAAAGGTCGCGAAAGAGAAAGAGAGTGATAATAATAAAAGCAAAACCATCGAGATTTCACCTTTCGATAATTTTATGTCCGAACTGAATTTCACGCCGCGTCAATTGGAAAATCTATTGATGCAAAGATGAAAGGCGCTTTTAGCGCGCTCTCGATAAATACGCGAAAGGATCCTTTTCTTATAACGAAGACGATCAAAATTGACATGATACCGTTACGCAAATAATTTTGTAAAAAACGCGCTCGCCCCATTTCGCATAAAAATTCATTAATTTCAATATTCGCGCAATTTGCAGAAACAAGTTTTCTGTAATTGCTACGCGCGAGAAAACATTCGGATGTTACGTCGCGCACGAGCAAACATAACTGTTTTTTTTTTTTTTAATTTCTCAAATTACGCGCGAAACATCATTAATCTTAATGACAAGCGATCTTCACCTTACGCGGCTCGCGCTCTTCCTAATCGCGGGTACACCAAGGCCGAAGGGGATATAATGCCGTTCACATTTAACCCTATCCTCACTTGTCACTCGCGCGCGATCGGTCCAACGTGCCGCTTTACAAAGGCCCCGCTATTAGAAAGTGCGCGCACGTATTAGGCCGTAATTTTTATCGCGGACTAATATCGGAGTTTCGCAACGAGACGCTTCATTGTGGCCGGGTTAATCAACGAATATTACCTCGAGGCGCTGCAATCTGAGTTTAATCTCATCACGACGGCGGACTGTCCGAGGAAATGTGTCGAGTTGTTTGAAGAAAATTTTTAATTTCCTCCTCCTTGCGTTATATAAACCGGTTGTGCCGTTGCTAAACACTAAATGATACTGTGAATAAAATGCGCGAGACAAAGTAAGATTTTTAATCGTACTTTTATATGCGCGCCACCGTTTCCCAGGAAACGCGATTGTATAATAACCGCCGCGGCGATCATTAGCGTTAATAGCGACCGATTCATTATTTCCGATCTCATTTCCCAGTCGAGGATTACGAACGTAAAGTGACGCAATGCAACGGGCCACGTAAGAGGAGGATGAAAATGCGCGGCGAAACGCGATTCGCACGACATTTGGTCGGCCGGGTCGGCCAGGAAGAGCTGATGATGCTGCGCCGCCACGAAGCTACCTCGAGGAGGATCGTAACCATCATCTTCGATTGCGTAATGGTGAAAACGGAGGACTCCTCGCGTGTCACGACCTAGCAATGGCGGAGAAGAAAGTCCTTGCTGCAGGTGCTTTCGTCGCCGATTCTGATAAATCGTCTTCGAACGTTGACGGGTAGGCAATTTCTTTTGGGATGAAAAGACGCTATTTACTGGCCGATTGTCAATTACACGATTCGCGTCGCTACGGCGAATTTACGAGCCGCTAGCTAACAACACTTCGCGCTTTATTCTGAATATGATAAAAAAAAAATGAAGACTCCTTGTTAAAATTAGATCCTGGAATGTCTAGTAAATATGCGACACATGAAAAATGAAGACTCTGGAGTTATAATTCTTTACTTTTCCATTGTAATTATATTATTATGAAAGAGAGAGAATCTCTATCCAATTATATCTTGAAGTTCTTCTCTTACGAAACTGATTACATCGAAACGTACATATCTTTATTTAAATAAACTAATATTATGATTAGCGCTAGAATAAGTAGGTACTTTATATCTATACAATTAGATAATTGCATATGATTCAATTTAATTAAGCAGACAATTTATTTATTTACTTTGAAATGTTATAAAACGTGACATGTTACGCGGAATACAACTTTTGTCTTCTTCTTTTTGTGCATAAATATAATTATTGCTTCTCTTAGTTATATAATTTTAGTAAGATATTATTTCTGATTCTCTGACCAATCGTGATGAAATTACAAACATGCCGCGCGAAGTACGCGTAGCAAAACGTTAAGTGACTCGAGTAACATCTTCATGATTACGATATCGCCTGAAACGGCTGTCAGCGATACGAGAATATAAAAAAAAAGTGAATGAAGTATAAATGGACTGCTATTTAACCGATTCGTGCTGCGGCGCGAAAACGAGCGGGGATTGATGAAGCGTGCGGCGACGACTGCGTAAAGGAGAGAAGGTGAAAGGCGATAACGGCAAAATGAGCAGATAAGTGGGCGTGAGGCACATATCAGTGAGAGCAGATACCAATGGTAAGGCACAATAAAAGGTAGTTGAAGTTGCGTAAGCGTCATGATGAAGATTAGCTAAATATGACCATCGAAATTAATAACGTTCGCGAACTTATATGCCTACATACATATTCCACACACTCTAGTTCCTTAAAATTCATGTTGAAGTACGCGTCAATACAGATGAGAGGTATACTTAAAAATAATTATTCAAAGCGAATACGGCTCCTTACAATAACGTTGCAAAAGAGAGATCAAAATGTATAAAAATCTTGCCATGTAATTTCGGCAAAATATACGACTTGTCGTATCATTAATAAATACCAGTCGCAATCACCTTTCTCCGCCGTGCAGGTGCAAACAATCACCGCTTTGATATCTCGCATAAGATACCTGGAGTAAACGACATTCTTCATAATCGCTACCGTAACACGCGGAATTCCGTGATGTATTTTTGCCGCCGCGGGTGCGTTATAGAGGCAAAGAAAAATACAACAGCTACCACGCAAGCTCATAGATCAACCAATGCAAACACGAATCTCTTATCAATTAAAGTAATTACCATTCCAATATTATTTCCAGACCGCATGACTAATCCTACCTTGCATACCGCGGTTCGCGAAAACGCCCTTGGTTATAAGTGGGTGTCGCACACGCTCCTGATTCCTGCGAGATACAAATGAAACTGCAAACCGGTCAGTTTCGTAGCAGCATACTTATATTTTTCAATAAAAAATTATATTTTTTTAAATTACATTTTGGGAACAAAAAATTTATATTTTTCTAAAATTATCGAAAATAACTTGCTTTATTTTTTCGTCATATATCTTTTATATTCAAGATTTTGTATATAAATATCTCTCGATATGTGTTTTTAAAGTTGAATTTCGGATTAATTTATTTAAAATTAAGTAATCTCGGAGCAGAAAAGGAAACGCGCAGAATATTCGTATATATAACCAGATAGTATTTTTGATCTCTTGCTGAATGAATTGAATGAAATGAGTTGAATGAATTTTATTTTCTATAAGGCATTCTACGTCATCACCCGCTGGAGAACGAAACTTGTGTCGCGTTTTACGGCGAATCTACGCTCTCGTGAATCAGCTCTCTCGCCATTTATAAAGATAACGATCGTCGCGGAGGTGTTGTAACCGTGTCTTGCTCTACCATGATCTTCGTTTTTTCGATAGCTACGGCGACGCCTAGCAACTTTCGATGATTGCTCGATAAGTTCCGGTATCTTTCGTGTATTGATGGCAACGTCAGACATCGTGGAGTTTCGATTAGGCGACGAGTCGGCAAGAACCGTTCCTTTGACCGAAGATTAATGGCTGTAATACCGAATGTTAAGAGATCCTTCGTCATCTCGCGGACCAGACTTTCTCCGCGCAAACATGAGAACAATGGGTTTGACGAACCGCGAGAAAGAACGGTAAAATATTTGCCTCGAGAGCAAATATGAAGACAGGTCGCGGACTTGTCCTATCGTAAGAATGTTCTTGATATCGTTACGTTACTGTGTAATGAAATCATTACGTAGCTTTATGAAGGAACAAAGAGTATATAAAAGCAGTTCTCTTCATAAAATAGAAAAAAGAAACTATATGCCATCGTTTTTTTTCTTTAAATAAATACAAATTTAACGCAAAAATAAAATGCTTAATTAACTTTCAGAGTAATATTAGTTTTACGTGTATTTTACCGTTCTTCGTATATGTGTGTCATAAGATCAAGGTTGACAATGTAATGTCTAGGTTTCTCTCTTCGAGCTAATATTTCTCCAAACAGACGTCTCTAAAAAATACTTATTCAACATCTATCTAACAAAAGGACAAAAGCGAATGATCAATTTTCGAGTCAATTGAAATGACAACAGCGAACAGATCAATTATTGATGATGTTAATCATCATAAATTTCCATAATTATTGACAGGTGAAGGCGGCCGTGCAAGAGAGTGAGTTGCGAAATCGAATAAAGGAGACTTAAACCCGCGAGCGCAATGGCCGTCCAAGAGGCTCTCTCGTTTCTTATCGAACGTACTTCTCTCGACATACCGGAACAATCGCAGCCAGAAAGAAGAGCAATCGCCAGTCGCGAACAGCAACGATGTTGCTGCGTCGCAGGACTTGACCGAGAAAGACGAAGAGAGAATACGAAGTGAAAAAGATGGAGAAGACGAGAAGTAGAATGGAGGAAGGCTCTTGCCGCGGGTAGGTAGATACGAGAATAAGTAGCGCAGTAACGCGTACGACGTGGCAGTAGGCAGACTATCCAGTGCTTCCCGAGCAAGAAAACTAGCGGCAATAATAATTTACAGTACTCTTTGCCCTTCCTTCTAGCGTCTACTCCCTTCGCTTTGCCTCCTCCTCCTCCTCCTTCCGATCCTCGCCCCCATCGCCGTTCTTCTTCGTTCGCTTCAGTGCTGTTGCTGATAGCGATGGTGGTGGTTGTTGGAAGCAATTCCATATTAGGACTCGTGCTCCTCGGTTTACCACCATGGAGGCTATTGAGACGTAGTTACCCTTACTTATCCTGTCGCTGCGAGAGAGAGCAACGACGACCAGAAGAAGCCGAAGGAAGGAAAGGATCTCTCGCGAACGCAGGATCTGAAAGCGAAGGCTCTTCCTTCCTTCGACGGTCGTCGAAAGAAAGAGAAAGAGAGAGAGAGAGAGAGAAGAATCGGCCGCTTCGCTCGCGATTTTATTCTCATCTAGCAATGAACAATTCCTCCCGATCGCTCGAACGCGTAGAATCCTTCTTCTTCTGCGGGTGAAATTCACGATATGCCGGCAATTTCATGCCCGGAGAATCGACCGCGCGAATTCTGCGGCTTGGCTTTCAAAAGGGGGACATGATCGCGAACGATAAAGCACACGCCGCCGGGAAAGCGGAAGATAATCCAAAGACAAAGACCACACACTTTGTACTGGCGCGAATGTTATTGTTAGAATGATAAAAGAAAGGAGCATCTTATACATGTATGCAATACATAATATCTTTTAATTATTATTTCTTTGATTTTTTAGGGAACATAAATTGTTGCAGAATTATCTATTTTTATCGCTTCCGCAAAAGAAGAAAAAAAAAAATAAATTAAATTTTCTGTAATTTACAAGATTCTTAAATTTTATCAAATAACACGATCAACAACCTCGACTTCGCGATGTCTATTTAATCTCGCCAACGTGTCAAGGATTACAAGCGAGACAATTCGCGCGAAAGATTTAACGGAATGTTCACGGCATGCTGAAGTTCTCTACTCTACATTCCTCGTTGCTGAAGAATTTTCCGGTCCAGTGCATCCTGTCACTTCGCGCGACGACTCGTCGGCGCTCTCGCCTCTTTTACCTCTCGCTAAACGACTTCACTACCGATCATAGAACGTGCAACCGACTTCAATCATACGGCCGTATATCTAGCCAACCGGAAACTTTCTTGTCTTCTAGTCGACGATACGCTGTCTCATCGAACAGTTTACTCACGCGCTCCTCTTTAAACGAAATCGCATCTCCCTTTTTGATGCGAGAGAGTCGGTTTGAGAGTCGTGAATATCTCGTGCAAAACCTTAAGACAGTTTTATCGCTATCTAAGCTTCGCAAGGAAAGCTGACAGTGCATATCATGAGTGGAGAGATAAAATGACGTTTGAAAATTATAAATGCACGATAGAAAACCGATGTGTAAATTTCGCTTTGTAAATATGATAATTATTGTATATTTTTACGATTATCTTGAATTTTTTAATCGTTATGGAAATATCATATAACAATAATATGAGAATATTTTTTTGAAACATCAACATACGTGACATATATTACGTAGGAAAAAACAATTTTATTTAATCAGAAATTACTACTCCCATCGCGTGAAAGAAAACAGAAATGAATCGAAGCTTTTCGCAACCGCCAGGTAGACAGGGCTCGCTTCGGGCGATCAATTAAAGGGTTAACACGAACACGCGAGAGAGACTATCGGGAGGAGTGCCCTTCCACGCAATGGGTAAACGTACTCGTTTTCAGGCAGCGCCTTCTATTTTCCGCTTGAAGAAGGTTTGATTAGCGGTAAATTAAATAATAAGGAAAAGATTGCGTGCAAAGATCGATGCGCGCGAGCGAAATCGCGAGAAATGTAATCGACGATGACTTTCGTAAATACCAAGGATGAGATCTAATGAGATAGATAAATGCATACATTCGCATATCATTAAAATAAATATTATTTAGAAAGATATAAAGCTCTGCTTAAAACGGAATAAAAAAAAATTATATATTATAAAGTCTTGCGTGTTTATATCAAAATTGTACCATAAAACTTAGCAATTTGCTTTCAATATTCAATAATGTATGTTTTATTGTTAAATAAATATAGTTTTTTTATTGTAATTAATTAATACAAAATAAAAATGAAACCTATGAATGTTTCTAAATATATAAAGATAATTTTAAACATAATTCACAGATGATAACCCGATGATTTTTCACATAACAGTGAAAAAGATGTTACTAGAAGAGATTAATAAACTCGCATTAAAAGTCACTTTCGCCGTAATCGCTGCAAGTGCAATGTACAAAAATACGGTTTTAAGACGATACAAGTGATCCAGATGCATCGCCGTTGCTGAATTGGCGACAAACGAGATATTAAGTGTCGGACAGTAAAATATCGCGACGCAGCGAACGCACCAATTAGCGTACATTGAGCTGGGCGAGATCAATCACGCTTCGAAATGAGAAAAAAAAAAGAGAGAACAAGACAGGGACAAAAAGTTTGACGACAGAAAACAACGAGAAATTTCATCTTGCGTGCTAATAATCGTTAGCGCTCGCGAGTCTCGAATACGCGACCTTGATTGAGTAGATTAAATGGATTATATATAGTAATAATAATTAATTATCTCTATGCTCAAAAACTGCATTATCATTACATATTAAGTATGGTGTGCTTCCTGACACATTACAATTCACTAAAAATATTAACGCAAAGACACAGAGCTATCGATGTTATATTATTCGCATATGATCGTTCAATGTCATAAAGCATTCTATAATGTTCGTTTATGGGGATACTTGTATATATTACCGTTGGATAATTTTAATTTTATCATGTATAAAAAGAAATAGAGAGTTGAGTATTTGATAATGGACTATCGACGGGATAGGAGACGGAATGAATAGTGAGTCTCATATAACGTTAAATTGAACCTGCGACTTGATTTAACTTAGTTATGTTCTTCCCGTCCTTCTTCTCGTGAGCTTCGTTAATCTCAATCCGCGCGTTTTTGCCGCCCGGTTTCTCCCTTCCTTCCCGTTTTTCACATTTATCCATATTTACCGTCTCGCTGTGCATCGCTGCTGGATCGCGTTTTTACCGCCGGCGCCGTTCGATTAATTTTACGTCGCGCCGCGTAATTATGTCCCCTCGTAACGAACTATCGACTCATTGACCAACCAATTAATCTCCGTATCACTTGTAAAATTCCCACATGTGCATATCAGGCATGGCATGCTATCCGATATGCGAATAAGAATACATCACGATAATCGCGCTCATAACATTTCAAAAGAACCCGACTATTAAAGTAGTAGTGAGTAATAGATATCTCCCTCCCTTTGAGAACGGTCGGAAATACGATGCGTTAAAGCTTCGTTAAAGTGTCATTAAAGTATCGCCGACGATTGTAATGCTAGCACGCGAATCGAACACGAGAACAGATCTAGCAGCGTTTACAAACGAATTTTTTTTTTTTTTTTTTACGTATGACGACATTAACCTTTCCTGTCTCTGTAATTTAGCGTTTTCATTGCTAAATATATATTTGCGAATATTGAAATTCTACATAAGAACATTGCAGCTTTAAAATTAAATAATAAAATAATCTTCAAAATAATAATAATATTCATAATAAATAAATAATTTATTCCAACTGACGATTTCTGCTACGCTAGAAATTGCTCGCCCTATATTAACAGCAGCAGCAAAATATTACTGGCAAATTTAAGCAAACGCGGAGGCACGTTTCAGATTTATACATAAGTCAAAAATCGGCAACAATAAAAATCGTGCTGTTGCACGTGAACTGACGTGGCGGGTCACGTGTCAGGATGATGCGCTTCCGCGAGGGAGACCACCCGTAAGAAAATCTCGCGTGCAAAAAGATTGGAAGGCACTGATCTACACGCGTATTCTCTCGAAGGGAGAACGAAAGGGAGAGCGAAGAATCGCTTCGTATACGGAGGGGAGCAGAAACGAGAGAGGGGAGAGGAAACGAAGGGGCCTCGTAAAGAGAGGACGAGCAACGGCTGCACATCTCCGTGATTACTGATTACTGAAACGATTTGCACCGTTCGCTCCGGCGGAGCGATTAATTTCCGTAATGGAGTCGTATCCAGGAGATCATTCCTCATAGTTACCGATTATCATTAAGAACGGGGTCTCGATATTGAATTCGTTCCGCTCGCGAGACAATAACGATGCGTATTCACATATCGAATCGAGAGATTACAATGATAATAACGTGATGAAATTTAAATATATATATATTCGATTCTGATTGTATCAGCAAAGGTTATTTTCATTTAATCGAAATTAATAAAAATGCAAGTAAAATTAATAAATAACGAGAGAATAATCATTTGCCTCGATTAATAATAGAAAAAAAAACTCAATTTAAAATTCTTTTTAAAGTCTTATTAAATTTGTTGGAATATAAATTGTTAACACTAAATGTTATTTTATAACATTTAGATCAGAAGAGAAGAAAACAGTATAAAAATTTTAAGTTGATCGCTTGGCATTGGACTTCCAATTTATACTCTGCGATTTTTCGAGCAAAAATAACTATAATATATATAATAAGATAGCATTATAAAAATTGTCTGTTGCCCCAAGTGTGTTTAGTGCTGAAAATGTCTCTTTTTTGGTGAGATTGCGGTACGTATAAGAGAGACGCTTTTTGCTTGTGTCGATCGTGTACTTCGAATCCGTTGAAATTGCAAAAATAAAAATACAGAGAAAAAGCGTGCCTGATTGATCTACAACGGCGACCGCAAGCCAACGTGCCGAAAAATATCGAAGACGATGTGGTTTCTTTAATCCTGCTCGAGAAAGATATATATAATATATAATATATAACTTAACAACTAAAGTTGTTAAGAGACCATATATTTCTCCCTTAAATGTAATTTTTATTTTTAGAATTTATTGTAGGGCCAGTCCCAACGCTACTGCAATGTTGGGTTGACCCGTGGCAGAGTCGGAGCGAGCTCCATGCATCCACCTTTTTTCAAAAATCAGTTTAATATTCTGAATCCCCTATGGGGATTGTATCAGATATTAAGCTGATAAGAACAGATACTACACTTTTGATCTTAGCTCAATGAGCCGAGAAGCGATACCAGCAATGGCTTTCGCAGGCTTTATATACTGTTTGTGACGGAACTTGATTACGAGTTGTACGTTCGCTCATGCGCCGCTTAACGGTGGACCGAGGAACTAACGAAAGTAATCGACTCGATTCTCCCACTTCCTCGTGTTAGAAAGAGCACGTGACTAGAGCTCGAAA
>NW_021849297.1:3572347-3620835 GCF_003651465.1 Formica exsecta | reverse complement strand
AGAGACGCTTTTTGCTTGTGTCGATCGTGTACTTCGAATCCGTTGAAATTGCAAAAATAAAAATACAGAGAAAAAGCGTGCCTGATTGATCTACAACGGCGACCGCAAGCCAACGTGCCGAAAAATATCGAAGACGATGTGGTTTCTTTAATCCTGCTCGAGAAAGATATATATAATATATAATATATAACTTAACAACTAAAGTTGTTAAGAGACCATATATTTCTCTCTTAAATGTAATTTTTATTTTTAGAATTTATTGTAGGGCCAGTCCCAACGCTACTGCAATGTTGGGTTGACCCGTGGCAGAGTCGGAGCGAGCTCCATGCATCCACCTTTTTTCAAAAATCAGTTTAATATTCTGAATCCCCTATGGGGATTGTATCAGATATTAAGCTGATAAGAACAGATACTACACTTTTGATCTTAGCTCAATGAGCCGAGAAGCGATACCAGCAATGGCTTTCGCAGGCTTTATATACTGTTTGTGACGGAACTTGATTACGAGTTGTACGTTCGCTCATGCGCCGCTTAACGGTGGACCGAGGAACTAACGAAAGTAATCGACTCGATTCTCCCACTTCCTCGTGTTAGAAAGAGCACGTGACTAGAGCTCGAAAGGAATGCCGCGCGTACAATGACGTTTCAGGAATCGATCGCGCGCGCTAGAAAAATCGTTCCTGCGGTTTACGCAGGTGTCGTATAATGAGTGCGACACTGATTATAATTTACAAAAATATGCATAATTCATGAATCCTTGTAACCGCACAGTGGCGCATTCGACAAACATTCTTATCTTGAATGCTACTGACAGAGTCTATTTATAAATTCGCTAGAATCCGTTAGGCTCGAGTCTTAACGCGTGTTCTAATTACGTTGATTAAGTTATCGCATTGTGATATATGTACATACTTAGAACGATTCTCTGCTGCTGTGTTTACCACATTAATATTTGGTTTTATAAATATATTAACGTTTCTTAAGATATATATCTCGTTTTGTTAAATATCCCGAATTTTGTCTTATTTTTTTTCATCAATTTATTTCTGTGTATATGTCTACGCGCGTTCAAATTTTTATATATGTGGAATATAACAGTCTTTTTTGAAATATTTTTCTTCTTTCAAAAGTCGGTCACCTTACATCATACATAATCCGAAATAAATTAAACCTTGACACAAATTATTATCGTACTTTTGCAACCGTGCGCGCGCGCGCTATAATTGAATCTCTCTGCGTTTGCAAATGCACTTACCTCATTCTCGAGGGTGCACAGCGTTTATTAAGCCAAACCAAAACACCAAAGCATGTGTGGAACTTACCTAAAACAGAAAAACATTATAATTAGTGACACAGAACGCAAATAGTTATTCGAGCAATAAACGAACGCAAATAACAGCGCGCTATATCTAATAATGGCTCGCGCTGGAATTTATATGCAAAATGTTTCAAAATTAAATATCTTTTCATTAAAAGTCTTTTCATTGATTTTTCGTCAATAAAAACTTCATGTTATAGAAAAACGTGTTGAAAAAATATCCAATGATTTTAAAACACATCTTATATTCGTAGGATCGAGAATATTCCGAGATAAATAAAAAAAGTGAAGAATAATCCTTGATATGCAGTCGATCGTTGGCAATCGAATGATAGTGCAAGATGCAGATGTCATGTATACACATTATATAATCGAGAGAGAGAGAGAGAGAGAGAAAGAAAGAGACAGAGAGAGGGAGGGAACGATTATTGCAATAGTAAATTCCACCTGATCTACCGCGCCTGATCTTCTTGCGGATGCACTCGCGGAAACGTCGTTGATGAGTGGCAATAGCCACGCAAGGATAAGTAAAGGCGTATCGACGGATACGAAAGTTGCAAGAAGCGTGTCGTTCGTGACGTCGGAGTGAATCGCGGAATAACGTACGAACGCGGGTATTACGAAGATTGCCGTTTCAATAACGGTATAGGTCTTTTTTCCGAGTATTCGACACAATCTGAAAAAACCTAAGAGATTTTCACAATTTTTTATTTTTTGCTATTATCGCTATTAAAGCACTTTTATTGCGATTGCTCGAATTTAAACTGTTTAATGCCTCAAATTAGTTGTCCGTTCTTTAATAGAATAAAATTCGCGGAGAGCAGAAGTGATTCAACAAGTTAAATGTATTTCGCGGCGAGATACATCGTACTTTCGTAATTGCATTGTGGGAATGCGAGTTTTATTAAAAAAAAAAAAAAAAAAAAAAAAAAAGAGAGAGGGAGACCCGCGTTTTCTCGCGCATTGCCGTTTCATTCGCGAAAGACTTCTCTCGTAAAAGTCGTTCCACGAGAAAGAAAGAGAGATATTCGCTGGTGATGGAACGCGATTAGCCGATAATTCATACGCGGCTATGATCTACCGCTAACTAATCATATGCGCGTAGCGGAGAGCCGGAATGTCGAGTGGCGGTGGAATCGTAAAGGAGAGACTGCGCGGTGCAGTTCTATCGGTTGCAGGCGCGGTGCACTTTCACGGCTGCTCTTACAGGACATACGATCCCCATAATAAATTCCGCTCTTCGGCTTTCTTCGCCAATCCTTTCTTCCCCGGTCTTTCTATCTTTCTCTCTCTCTCTCTCTCTCTTTCTCCCTCTTCCTCTCCTTCTTATTCTTCATGGCGTGTCTGCCGATAATATTGCTCGCTCTCGAAGGTCGACCGAACGAACGAACGATCGGAGGGAGAGCCGCGATTATCCGCATCGCAAGCCGAATAATTCTACTAGGAAGAAAAAACGCGGTAAGAAATCGCCGCCCAGCAACGGATCCCATTGCTAATTATCTAGCGCCGATCCGCCTCGGTCGTCATCGTGCTCTTTGCCGGTCAAACGTGCCCTGCTATCGCGCGCGACCATAGATCACGGTGTACCGTTTATCAATTTTACGGAATGATTAGACGCGATTCTCAAAGCCCCTGCCCTGGAAATGGAAGCACTACGCTCGACACGATCGTCACGGTTGATCGTGCCATTTCTTGATCTCGAGATAAAACATTATGGACTTGAAAAAGATTAATGATTAATTATTATCGTATATAATCCAAATGGATCGGGAAATAATTTATTGATGAATTTTAATTGAATTTCTGGCATAAAAATTTCTTGTGTTCCATCTCTTTGAAAGTTTATATAAATATGTATATATAATGCTATTTTGAATTTTACACGACGACGAGATGTCATCGTATGACATTTAGTTTCAGTATTTTCGATTAAGTCGCGCGCTGTCGTTTGGCTAGATGCGAACTCTCTCTCTCTATTGCGGTTCGCAATTCCGAGGTTAATTAAGACGGACAGGCATTTCCGACTTCAGCTTTCACCAGGATTCACCTCCAAACCAGTCAACAAACGATCGGTATCCTCCATAATCTAGGATGCCGATTACGGGCTACGCAACAAGGAGATCCTTGTTATTATAAATTCGCTCGCGGTACGCTCGACCCGCAAAAGTACGAATTCCGATTCCGGCACGCGGCTGCCAGGATAAATGGTAATGGGCTTGGTCGGTTGAATGGTTGGTACATCGGGTAATGGCCTTCTGGTTCTTCCCCAGGCACTCCATCCGCCAACGGCCTTACCTTACCGCCGCTTCGCCGGTATTTTCCACGTCCTTACGTGTAGAAATGGAACGATACCGAAAAAACTCGTTGCACTTTGCAACGAGTCGTTCAATATTCATTCGATGCAGCGGAAAAAAATTAATCAATAATTTTGTTCATGAATCCGATGACGGCATTCTTAATTATTCGCGTGGAATTATAGTTTCTATCTATTCTACATGCAAAATATATATGCAATTGCGATAATAACAATAATTCTTGTGATGAATATATTATTCGTAAGATCCGAAAGTTAATATTTACCCATAAATGGTAACCGGAAACCAGAGACCATTCTTTTTTCTCTACCTGTCGTACACCTTTTCGTAGCGAGAAGAAGTTGAGGGAGCAACGTCAGGGACATGGTACGCGGCGCGTAAGCATTGTTTCAAAGAGACCGTAAATACTTCAACCCCGGGTTTGTTGTTTCGTTCGATCGTCGCTCGAACGAAAAAGCCTGTAACGCGTCCGCGAGAATTTTTCTTGAGCTCGCCGAAGAATTCTGACCACCCAGAATCCGAGAACAATAGATATATAATGTACACAATGCGCGCCCATTATTCACCGAAAATTTACTGTAAACTTTACTCTTCGATACGCAGCGAGCGAAATTCTGACGATATTTCAGATTTTATACGTTAAAATAATTCATCTACAGATCTATACTCATCTATACTCATTGTTACGTTTGCGAAACTCAAGGCAAACTGCCAATTTCTAGATAAAAATAAATTCGAATAAAAAGAACCTGTGTATATTCTGACACTTTGTGCAACCATAATTTTGCGTAATAATAACTCGTAGAGCGCGCGTATATATACAGCGAGCTAGCTTTCTGGTTAACACAATATTGCGCGTAATACCTTCGACGTGCTAAAATATTGAATGACAAGATATACAACACCCGGTAAATTTCCTGCAGCCTCTACCGTTCCCTCTTCCTGCCCTCGCGAAACGTGCGAGCGCCGCGTCGTCGTTCTCTTTTTCGACCTTCTTCGGGTGGAGTGCTATACGATCCTCTTAATGAAGTCCGACAACATAGCGAGGCGAATGCGTGCGAAGCCGCTGGACCGTGGTGCGATATTGGCCGCATGCGTGGAGATTATAGGATACATTCTATGATCAAAAAGATCACAGACGACACAGAGGCGCAATACGAGTGAAGTGTGGAATATCGTACAAACCTCTCGCGAGCCACGCTAAGAATAGACACTACTGGCTTATGTCATAATCTCAGGTTGCTTCACATGAAACAATCATTCTATACGTGAACGATTTCTTGTGAAAAAAATTTCATAGAGAATCATATGTAATTAAATAATTCTCTTGTTTTGGACGCCAATTTTCTAATCTCGATATGCATCTTAAAGAAATTTTTACGTTTTGAGAATCTAAATAATAACAAAAATTTGTTTTATATATTTAAAGAATAACTACAAGTGCGTGTGTGGGAAGATTAAAAAATACACGCATCATGATCATGAGATATTCTAATATGAAGATCAAGAGATCTTCTCGTTAACGCGATTAACACTAGTCATGCAGATCAGCTCGAAGCGACAGTGACGTGTACAATCGACTTCTAATCTAATTAGATGCAACGAGAACAAGAATCACACTAGTGCCAATTGTTCATCTGATTGGCACACGACGTAGAGTTTTTCTTTTTATATTCTAATTCGATGAGCTAACGTCGCATATAACAGCACGATATGTCGTGTACAAACATCTACGTTATTAAAATTTGATTATTAGAATGAAGCAATAATAATTGTTATATCATTTTAACAGCACATTATATTAGGTCTACCGGAAAGTTCTGTCCGTTTTTGGAATAAAACAAAATACAAATTTTTATTACCGTCAATAAACTTTATTAAATAATGTAATTGCAATTATTATTAATGATTTCTTGCCAGCGTGAGGGCAATTTGCATATCCCATTTTCGAAAAATGTTTTATCTTTTGATACGAAAAATTGAACCAGTGCTTGTTTGATATCTTCTTCATTTTTGAATTTCTCGCCCCTCAAAAAATTTTGTAAGGACAAAAACAAATGATAGTCGGAGGGTGCTAAGTCCGGGGAATATGGTGGATGCGACAGAATTTCCCAGCCTAGCTCTGCAATTTTTTGACGAGTCCCCAAAGCAGCATGTGGCCTAGCATTATCATGATGCAGTATGATGTTCCTCCTATTGAACATCGCCGGCCTCTTTTCATGGACTGCTGTATTTAAATTATCCAGTTGCTGACAATACTTCTCCGAATAATGGCAATTACATTATTTAATAAAGTTTATTGACGATAATAAAAATTTGTATTTTGTTTTATTCCAAAAACGGACAGAACTTTCCGGTAGACCTGATAAAAACATATTAATAAAATTAACAAAAAAATATTGTATATTTTTTATCTCATATATATATACTGATAAAAAGAGTGTAACTATTTTTGTTTTATTAAAACGTAATTAAAATTCGCGCGGACGCGCGATGAGAAATTCTCGCGGCTTTTCTCTCGTTCGTTACATAATTACGCAATTACATAATCACCAGTCGACTCTGCATACTTCGTTGCGCACTTAACTCTTGACGTCGTATTAACGGAGAGACAGAGGGAGAGAGGATGTGCATGAATAGAGAATTTATACCTCGTATAAATGGAGGATGTGAGAAAATGGCGTAACCGGGCTGCTAATCCGACTATAACGGTTTCGTTCGTATGCGTGAGAATTAAGTGCCATAGAGGTATTTTCAATATCCGCAATTAGCAGGCCGCGGCGCGTTATCAGTGTTCTCTCTTCTCGTGTAATAATCGCGCGAGTCGTAAATGCTCGGCATTACCAATTAAATCCGTTAAACACGGATGTATCCTACGAACGCTTATCACGAAAAAATCCGTCGAATGTGATGCGATTTAATAAAAAGTCGATGTAAAAAAAAGAGAGATAGAAACCGAACTGTTCTTTTAAACATGCGAACATTTTAGAGCCACGGTAATAACGATAACTCAACGAACGAGTCTCGCCGTTATAATTGAAGAAATCGTGAGAATACATTAAGCCCTCTCCACTACGATAATCGTATAATGTAAATGCTAACGATCATCGGTCCTCGTCGATAGATACGATCGGCTGGCGTCGTATTTAAAGGGGGAGGGAGAAGAATGTACCTGCGCTGAATGATGTTGTCGTGCGCGAACGATAATTTGAGCATAGAGTCAATTTCGATTTGAGAGCCGATAATTACAATCAATCGGCTGCGGCAGTTAATTTTAACGACCGACAAAAGTCATAATGCGAAAAGAGCATCGATTGCGCGGGGGTTTTAATATTTTCCGGAATTCTTGGCGCGGCCTAGTCATGGCAATTAATCGAACGACGACTGATCAGCTTCTAGCACAAATTACGAGGAATCTCGAAGGGCAACGTAAACGGAACGACCGTGCCGCGAGTCGGAATAAATCTGGGACGAACGGTAATTTAAGCTCACGATAGTGTTGATTAAAGCCGATATTAACATACAGACAGGCTTGTTTCTTCATGAGAAGTCCGTTCCAACTCGTTTCGAATATTTTCTATACCCTTCATTTACAGCCCTTAAGAGCGATTCATTGGAATTAGTTTAGTCGATTATACATATACCAATATAAAAAGTAAATCTATTCAATTAACGTCTATCTCGTTCGCTCTTGTAATTCAATCAACTTTTTAACAAAAAAAATTATCCAGCCCTAAATTCGTAAGTGCCTTTTCTAAAAAAAAAAAAAAACAAGATAATTTATATTCTTAATTAAATCACAAAAAATTAATAGTTAATTTAATCACGAGATAGATGCTCATTTAACAGACTTAAAATTAATTGATTCAACGAGAATGAAAAAATAAAGTATCGAGTTTTTGGGATAAGAGTCTACTAAATTCTGCGAGTTCTCGATTGTGGATCCAGGCGAAAAAAAACGCCCCTGTATTAAAATTAAAAGCTTCTATACAATCTTCAGGGAGATCCCTGTCGGATTTCCATGGATGATGAATAGGCCGCCGTAAATTCCAGCATCGAACGTAGATCGACCGATCAATCGAGTACAAAAGCGGCAAATATAAATGACCTTGTATGACTAGGTGTATAGATCGGACCTCATTTTACTGCGCCTCGTACGAGACACGATCGTACATCCCGATATTCGGGGATATATCACTCTCAGTAAATATCTTGTCATGTTTAGTCTACGCTATCTTCAGCATCAAAGATTTGTGGAGGACTTGGCTCTTCTAAATCTTACACGTTTCCACAATATTTCAACGCGTTTTAGCAACTTTAACTCTTTAAGATGTCGTAAAACAAGAATTTGAATGATTTAAAGTTTTCTCCGTAAGATTAAAAGATAAATGATTATTAACCACAAAACTTTCGAGTCTTCCACATTTATTAATAGAAAGCCAATTCCCCCAAATTCCGATAAATTTATTTCCAATTATTTTTATACGCTGCAGAGTTATTAGCATAAATGAAGAAAGTCCATAAAAATTACGATGTTGATCTACATGACATCAGTAGGCATAGATTTATAACACTCCGGCAAAAAAAAAAAAAAAAAGAAATCTCGCCACGTTTCTTCAGTCAAGCCATCGTCTCAAAATGACAAGCGTAATATCGCTACAGTTTTTACCGCTACGTGACAAAAGGCAATTAATTTAAAGCGTCGAGCTCCACGCCACCCGGATGGCATAAAATCGGACCGTTAAAGGTTAATAACAATCCGCGAGAAAGGTCGAGATAGCCTCGTCGGTGAGATCGGTCTGCCGTCGGGGGTTTGACGTCGCGAACATTGGCCCGAATTACTTTGCTCTTCAGCACGCTCCTCATTTTTCCGTCCCTCCCCAGCTGCTCACCCACCATCACCCGAAGGACGCCTTCCGGGAGGAACAACGAGCGGATCCCGGATTGAAATATGCGACTTGGGGAGAAGAGAGTTCTGTGAAATACGTGCGCGCGTGTATCTGTAACGTGTACCTGTCTGTGCGGCGGCCAAGGCAAACTGAATTCATCAGCTGACAGCGAGCGAATGGCAGCACAAAGGAGCTGCTAATTTGGCGCGGTACCTCGCGAAACCGAGGATGCTGAATCCTTCCCCTCTGCCATCCTTTAAGCATACTGGTGATGATGGTGGTAGTAACGAGGATCAAAAGATTCGAGGGTAAGAGGTTATTCTCTCTACGAGCATTTCGCCCCGATGAAAAATCGACCGTAGACCGATGCACAAAAACTAAACCTTCCACAAAGAAAGCTCTCATCTAGTGCGCGCCGATATGCAATTTGTACCTTTGATTGCCCATTGAGCTACTTGATGGCAGGTTTGTTCGATAGTTCGGTCTCTGAATGTGTAGACTGAATTATCGCAACTGTGTGTGTACACTATCATTAGAATATATAGATATTTCGTTTGTTGTTTTTTTAAAGAATGGTTCTAGGATACCGAATAAATAACTCTATCCAATTATCTCACGTTATGTCACGTACTTGATGTACAATTTACTCCGTACATTCGAAAGATAAATTAAAATAAATTTTTTTTATCTTTCCGCTAATCAAGATATCCAGGGAAAAATTTGAAAGAATTTTATTTTAGAATAAGGAAGAGAGAGACATAAA
This sequence comes from Formica exsecta, assembly GCF_003651465.1. Taxonomy (NCBI): domain Eukaryota; kingdom Metazoa; phylum Arthropoda; class Insecta; order Hymenoptera; family Formicidae; genus Formica; species Formica exsecta. The sequence continues at coordinate 3,611,550 of NW_021849297.1, read as the reverse complement.
TTATTTATACATTTATATGTAATCTACTGAAATATTAATGTTTAAATATATCAGTACTGTGATATTAAAAACAAAATTGGAGATGACAAACTAAAATAATCTCTGCGAAATAAATGATTTCTTGTAATTTCATCTGTAAAATATTAGGCAAGAATATATATATATATATATATCGGATGTGATGCAATTCGTGAATTTTAAAGACTTCGGAATAAAGCCCTCGTTTGAATAAATAAATAAGTAGACAAACCGCCGCGCCCGTTCCCGTCCGATTCTCCGTGGCGGAACATGAATTACGGAATACGAAGCACTCGTCGGGAACATCGGCCGTTTCGCGACGCTATACCCGACAGCCCGTGTCTGACATACACAAAGCACTATGAATACATCCCGCTTTCGCGAACGGAAGACCTAACATTATCCCGAAGAGTGTATCTCTCCCTTATCTAGGATGATCTGGAGTCGCCACGATAGCGAATCCAAGCCTCTGGACCGCGAGATTTTCTCCGCCACTCGGCTTATCCTCGTCAACCTGGACAGCCGCTAAATTGAATTTTTTTTTTCAGACGGCTCGATTCTATTGGTCGGATCATAGGGGGACTGTTTGACCACGTGATACCTGAGATCAGGATCACGGTCGGATGTGAAATGGATGCTGGGCTTCTTCATCGTCAGATGAAGCGCCCTTAATGCGCTTCTTCTTGTATAAGTCTATTAACTGTGAGTGTTCGCATAATGCGAACGTCGCTCTACATTAAAATTTTATATATATATAATACATAAGTATATACCACATAAATCTCTTTTTCTCTATCCGCACATTCTTATATTCTAAATCTAAATAATTGGATATTTTGTTCAATGTAACATACTTGTAAGTAAGAAAAAAATAATTCTTAATTTGCATAAGATGATATATCATTAAACAAAACTCTATTTTATCGAGTTTAAAAATATGGTACATTTTTTAAGTCAAACAAGATAAAAAATTATATATAACAAATGCAATTAAATTTGGAAGCATTATTTTTAATATTTTTAATATTAATTTTAATATTTTTACAAGTAAATAATTCAGTATAAGCATTTACTCTACTTTATAATTAACAAATAAATAAAGTTTAGTACACACATATCTCATAATTTATAAAACAGCTCTCTATTTTTGGCGAAGTTTATATATGTGTCTAGACAGAAAGTAACATATCGTATAATAAATATAACAAATATAAAGAATCAAAATATTGATGTTTTCAAATTTCGACTTTAGGTTACGCGACGAGAAAATAAAGCGGAATATTGTTCGTCATAAAAATTTGTACGTAAAATAAAAAACTGCGCGTAACGTTTAGCGCGTCGCGCACTCAACCACCTGTCGCATAATTTCTAAGTCTTGCTCCTCTCCCTTCCCCCAAACTTATGGATTTCGCAAAACTTTTTTACAAGGTTCTTTCTTATTCTATCGACGATAAATCAAATGAGATCATTATATTTCAATGTCAACTGTGTTCCAAATTATTCCATTATACTATCCTATTATTTAATTATCATATATTATTATATAGTTTAAAATGCACACGAGAATTTTATGTCTACAAAATTTTAAATATTACGTGGCATACAATTACTTTTATTCATAGCTGCATTATAAATTTATATTAAGATTCTACGAATCTTATATTTTTTAATGCTGTTATATTTTTATATCGATTAAAGTAGATACATAAATATAATAGTAAATCTGGCTACTAAAATCAAGGATCGACTCATCTTTAGTAGTAAAAACTACTTTCAATTTTTTTAATCTACTGTTTTTTGTTGATATTCTACTTCGCAAAATATATTTAATTCTGACATGGTACCTAAATGGTTAAACTCAATGGCGCAGTAATAACAATCTGATACAACGTATCAGACCTCAAGGACAAGGCAGAGGGTTTAGAATCGACGAACTGGGCGAGCAGGTGCGTTTAGGCAGTCAATTTTGCATCGTCGCGTGCTTTCGCATTCAAATACCCTCGGCAGAGCAATTTAAAACTCGTTTGGGCACCAAGAGGGAACCTCTCGGCAATACGAAACGATTTCGTGCAGCATCTGGTCCAGACAAGAGGCTAAAAGGAGAGATAGAAAGAAACACCCAAACAAAGTCAAGAGAAAGGCTGGACCATCAAATAAAAGATGAATCGCGAAAAGAACAAAAAATAAATAAGTACCTTATCTCTTTACAGAATATTTCTTTCCAAAAGAGTAGAAGAGACGATTCGCGAATTTGAATATAACATAAATTAGTAGGCACTATCTGTACTCCGAAAACTTTATATCTGTGTAATCTGTAATTAGTGAAATCCTAATAAAAATTACAATTTAAAAGATTCTTATATATTTATATATACGCACATACATAAACATATATATAAATCAACTTTTATCTATTTTTCAATTTTTTCTTCAGACAAAGATACTACTCATTAAAAATAATTAAATAAAAATAATTTATATAAAATAAAAATTAGAAAATAATCCATGTAAAATTTGAAGAAAACAAAAGATCACAAATTTGATAAGACAAAAAGATATATAGAAAATAAACGTTTCAAAACAATAACAGTGATACTTGGGAAATATAATAGAATCGCGATAATTCCAGATAAGCTCAAGATTCTCGACGATCATCGGTATATCAGAGAATGACATAGAGAAAGAGAGAGAGAGAGAGAGAGTAAAAGTAACGGAATTCCAGAATCCTACAGCTATTCAATGATCATGAAGGGTCACGTACATCCGTTCATGCGCGACCGACTATCGATATAGCCGGCGAATAACTGTCATTGCTAGAACGTTGCGGCCCCGGCGAGGCTATCATTACTGATAATTGCGGCCGACTAACACCTCGTCTTATCCGAGAGAATCGAATCTTATCCTCGCGCGTCTCGCTTTTGTCCTTACATCATACGCCGCAAATAGGCATAGAGAGCGATACGACAACAGAATATCTGCGAGACAAGGAAAAACGAGTAGGAAAGAGCGACCAAAGTTTCTTTCGACGTGAAAATCCGGAAAAGAAGATCTCAAGTTTTTAAAAAATACTATTATATGTAGAGTTATATTTCGGGGGCATTCGCGAACCGCCGAGTCTAAAATCGCGGACAGATATACGAGGCGAGATGATCGAGAGAGAAGGAGCTAATGTGATACCGTTCTTCCGTTTATTCTTCTTTTTGCTACCTTATATCCATCGATGAGATAATTGAACGAAATCCTGACAATCTAATCAACATACGTCAATAATAGTTTCATTCCTTTCACTCCACAGAAGGAAAAAAAAGCAAAAGAACGAACGATACCGACGTAGTAATCTCATCCTGCGCATTCGTTTCATTAAATCCCACTTAACGAAGTTCTGCTGGCCATCCGAAAAAAAGTAATCATAATTCATTCCTCGGCAGTCTCTCGCGCGCGATAAATCGTCTAATCGTGGGTCCAAGATCGGAGTTCTAGAGAGATGCTGTTTACGTTCGGCCCGTTTCAAGCGCCGTGGGGCCCCTGTGAGTCTGTCTTCGTAAGGTGAGAAATTCACACATGGAACACTTTGCCGTTTATAACTTTGAAATCTGATTCCCGCAATGACGCTGAGTTAAAAATGCGACGAATAAATAATTACAAAGTGTTTATTCAAACCTTAGAAACAATTTTCAGTTTTCAAGATTTTTTCAGATATGGTGAAAAATATCTCGAGTTATATAATATCTATATTTTTTCTCAGAAATGTCTTATAAATTGTTTCGATTATTTTTTTTTTTTCACTATCGTTTATAATTGCATTGTTATTTAAGAAAATTTGTGTTCTAGTCGTAAAACGATTGAGAATAAAATTGTGTATATAAATTCATATAGAATTTTCAATACAACATTGCGTACGTACAGGAATAAGATCTTGATTATGATATAAAGTAACAATCCTGTACGCATGTGCCTATAGCGAGTGCTTGTATATTTCACGCGCGTGGTAAAGTATGTCTTTAGCGCCTACGAAAAATTCTGTTATAATAGCAGGTTCTCTATACCATTGAGAAATTAACCGAACAATTAATAACGCAGTATCGTCGGCGAAATCTCGCGCTATATTCTCCAACCTGTAATTTATCCTCAACTCTTTCCATTGTATCCTCAACTACGCCTTCCACACACTGCTCCATACACAACTTAATTAATAAACCCGAAATTATAAACACGTCCGAGCGACTCGACGAGTAATAAAAAGATACGAGAATGCGGTTTCGAGAGCGCAAAGTCGCGCATTTTACCATGTACAATCACGAGAGTTTCGTGCATTTCAAATTCATACCTAACAATGGTGATCGGCCAGAACGCGAGGGGAGCTCCGCAGGAAAAGAAATCATAATTTATACGTCGCCGTTGTCGGCACGAACGATAAATCCACCGGCCAACATTCTCGGCCGAACCGAGACGCGCGTCTAAGTGTGGACGAAAGTTACCCGGGCCGCCTAGGGTGTCCATTATTCCCAGATAATTACATACTTCTCCCTCAGGAATTTTCGAAATGAGTTTCAGCCCCGCTCCGCCGCCGCGGGATTGGTCCAGACGATGGTCTGCCCATGGCATTGGCGCCGATAAGTTTTTCTATGCCCAGTAAAGTACCACGTCGTAAAAGGAAACGGCATTTCTCTCTCTTTCTTTCAAAAAGCATATATTCGATGAAAAAATTCGGGCCGACCATTGTCTGAAAGAAAACCATAATAGGCCGAGTCCCAATGAAATTCTCATATTATCTATAGAATGTTTAGAAACAGCATTAGACATCGGCTATATTTTGTTATGAAATCATATAAACGTACCTTTAAAAAAATGATGTATACCGTTTGCAATTTTAACAAAGCTTCGCAAAATTGTATATTATAATTTATAGATCCTTTCCATGTTACCCTAAAAGGAATTAATTAGCGCGCGAATAGAGAGATCGTCGTGAAGTAGCAGCAGGGAATGCTTTTAGCGTACCTTTTATGAGGCCGTAATATATTTCGACCGCTCCCTATTTTGCATTTTACGCAGATCCTTTAGTATTCCCGTAGTTGTCAACCTACAGGTAATTCTCGCTTATCGCACCGAGGAGAAACGATTTTTGTTTCTCACGCGTCGGACTACGTCTAATCTCGATGACCATCGGGCAACTAATCTCGCGAAATATATATAATGTAATAATAAACATCTCTATCAACCTACTTAACGTTATCTCCTTTCTGTACTTCACGCCTAATTGCAACTGCAGCTACGAATCGCGATGCAACCCTGAACAGGTCGCGATCTCGAACTCGATTTCAGCAGAACCGCGTCGCGATCGCATGGCGCGATCCGTTCCAGATTATGTTCCATTGAACCGTAAAAGCCAAGCTTCCGTGTTCCGGCTAACCGTTAAGCATAGCGGTAATGTACGACGACGGACAGATGGGTGGAGACGAGGAGATCTTAGAAGTAGCAAGAAACGAGTGACCCATTTCACGAAGCTTGACAGGTTGACAACTACTCGATCTGTCGATCTCGTGATTGAAAAAAAAAAAAAAGATGATATATATAATAGAATAGCGCATCTTCTCTATGTGTGTCTGTGCCGATCAAGTATAATCATCTGACATAGCTCAAAGCTTGGGACTTTTGTATAAAGCAAAATCACATTGAAGATTAAGTTTTGGAAAATAAAATCTTGTATAACCTTTAAACTACTAAGACTTAATTCTCGTGAGAACTTTTCATTTTCAATCATATATAATTTAGAATTAGCGCGTCGCATCGTTTTTCGAAAAAAATCTAATCTTCCAAAGGGAGAGGGTCAATAATGACGTTTTTTGGCCCCTACAGGATTTTTAAAAAATTATTTTTTTTGTATTGTATGATCATTAGGAATATCAAAAATAATCAGATAAAAAAAACTCGATCCATAAAACTAAAATTAATTATTAGCCTAGATACACTATGGTACCTAAGCCCTTTTCATGACTAATAAGTAAACTAATAAAATATTTTTACTCATTATCTCTCTAATGGTTATCTTTGACATTTCTAATGATCATACAATACAAAAAAAAAAATTGTTTTTTGAAAATCCTGTGGGGACAAAAAACGCCCTTATTGATCCTCCTCCTTTGTCAAAGAATCTATAGAAAAGTGAAAAATAGCTTAGCAAACTTCCTTCTTAGAATACTCTCAGAATATTATGTGGATAAAAGGGAATGCGAGAAACTCGAGATATCCCTCGACAGGATTGTAACGTGTAGCATACTACCGAATTCAAAGCGTGAAGTATAGTTCAATCAAGTTTAGAGCCCTATAGGGGCGGCCTTGAGACCGATCGGAATAAAACAGGTTGCAACAGTCGGATAACAGAGACGTCCACATCTGCGTGCACATTTTGGAAGCTAAGTATCTGCTAATATATTGATATTTTTCTTTGTAACTCATTTTTCAAAGTTTCTTATCAAGTTCAGAATTTCATTTCGTATAAAAAATTTTACGAAAGTTGCGTCGCGACTCCTATTCCGCAGTGGAGCAGTACACCGTAAAAAAGAATATGTAAAATTACATAAACAATATAAAAGTAAAATTACATAATAAATAATAGAAGTTACATTTAGTTATATAGTACATTTTTATTATTTATTATGTAATTGTGCTCTTATTGTTCATATAATTCTGTAATATTTCTTATATAGTACGGTACGATGATCTTCATATTATCTGATAATATCGTTTGCAACGAGATCTGTGAAAATCAGGAAAGGAATTCCGCATGGCGGGCGCGCCATTATCAACCGTTAGAACTTTTATAATCTCGATCGTGTGCAACACGATGACGATTCCGAACGCGCCACGCCTCGGGACCTGCCGTCAAGCGATGCGGAAAGAGCGAGAGAGAAAGAGAGAGCTCAACAAGGTCAGTTTCTCGGCGGCATCGGCAACCACGTGCTCGATCTTCAGATTCCGACGCATTTTCATGGATTCGGTTCGCTCACGCGATGAAGATAGCTATAAAGGACGAGCATCCGTTGCGCCGCCGTCGTGCCTTAGAAGGGTAAGCGGAATGGCGATCCGGGAATTAGATTGCGGGAGCGTACTGTGCCAGGTGCCAGGTGTAAACACACTGGGACACGATCGTTAGAGTTCTCCGATACCGTCAAGCGCGGCTGATCAAGAGCATGCCTCTCTTCCTCGGTCGCTCTTTCGGCGCGGTAGGATGAAACCTGGTCTGGAAAATCGCGGCAGCTGCAAGGTGGAATGCCTTCTTTTATGACGAGCTATGTCAACAGCGGGGTTCAATTTATACATCTATTTTCGTTTATTTTATCGATTTATATTTTTCACGATGTTTCAATTTATGCACTCTCAATGTGATAAGATAAGTTAAAATGTATATAATATATTCTTCGGTTACAGAAGAAACAGAGTTGACAATTGTACGAATTACTATTGATTCCCGCCTAATTAAATGATCAGATGTGACACTCAAAAAAGTGGTATTGCAACTACAGCAAAAATTTTCTGGGTGCGCAAAATTAACTGAGGTACATAAATGATTAGCAAATACTGTGATATCGCATATGTTTCGCATTTAATCAATCTAAGTGACAGAGACAGAATTTATATCTGAACTGTTTGTGAAATTTAGAAAGAATGTTTTTCTGTGGCGCCTATCCATGTTAAGGCCAATCATACTTGTTATAAAGTTTGGCTGTGGTAGACAGAAAAAATTAGCGGCAAGAAACAAATGAATATATAATCCTCACGTCTAACATATTTGTATAACGCGCTCAATCTATCTAGCTCTTTTAAACAATTTTTCTCAATTTTTCGATGCTGCAGTTATAATTGGCATATTTCTCACAAAGATCGTTCTAGCTGTAGTATCGAAACTCATATTTATCCAATGCAGTGATTAACATTTGGCAATGGGACCTAAATTTTCTAGAAGATATTATTAGAATATTGCTGCTATAAATTCTATATGTAACAGACAATATTCTAACAGATACAAAAAATAGCGATAAATTTTTGTTGTATCACCTAGAAATCTACCTATATCAGCAAGACATTTTTTTGAGTGGAGATTACGATTACGCAAAGGGCAAAATTAAAACCAACGCGACGCGATTTATTGATTGGGCGGATCGATTATCGAGGTCGATCACTCCCTCGTTCGATCGGCGCTCTTGCTCTGCGATGTGAACGAATCCTAAGCCTTTCTCAGGCGAGTGTCTTTCTCTGCGAGAGTTATCCAACTAAGCCCTAAACATTCCTCTGAGCTAATTAAGCAAATATTACCTCACGAATATAGTATCTCGCCGTTCGCTTTCCGACTTTTAGCACGCGGCGAGATAGGAAACATGTAGCGCGCTATGCTAGCAATTCGCAGCGATGTGGCATGATTTTTGAACGTTCGGCGATCTCTTCGTAAAATTTTAAACGAGGACATTTATAATAATCGTTGCTGATTGCATTTCAAGTAGATTCCATGAAATTGTAGTAAAATTGACAGTAATATTCTTCAATAAGAAACGTCAGAGATCATAATAAAATTTAGATTTGTTGCTCGCAGAGTGTATTATGCCATTTGCAGAGCAAAGTTCCTTTCGAAGCAGCTTACTATTCTTTCGTGTAACATTTTATTGCCGACCCTGCCTCTTTCTTCTTTCTCCGTGATTGATTTACGTCGCTGACATGCGAAGAAACGTCATTAGGATCCTACGAGAGGCGCCTCGTCCTTTTTTACGTTTACGTTTTTTTTTCCTTGCGTGGCTGCCACACTGCTAAACGCTGCGCTCGATGCAGGTATACAGATATATATACACACTGTTTTTGGAGCAGACGTCAGTGAGTTACCAATGTCATTAATTTAAAGGGATTAATACGGCGTATTGTGTGCCCGCGTAGTTTCCAGCTGATTTTGATTAATACCATCATTAATAAAGAATACAACGTCTTAAGTATCCGTCGTTACAGATTAAACTCAGAGTATCTCGTATCAACCACGTGTATCCGTTACATAAGATAGATATGGAATAATCAATGTTGGTGTAGCACGTATAAATCTCAGGATTCAAAATTATTGACTGCAATATCATTTTCATGTCACACATCTTAATTACATCGCGTAATTTATCTATTGTAGAACATTTTAAAAACGTGAAAGAAATCACTCTTTCTTTCTCCCTGCAGTTTTAATTTTAATTTCTAATAATAAAATTATATAAACAACATATTTTGTCTTGAGAATAGAATGTTGGAAGTAGATTCGTGTAAAAATTATATAATAAAATTACACGGACGCGAAAATGACTGTTATCAAGAAGCGCAATAATGCAAAATTTCATACACCGGACAGCACCTGGGATTCTTGCAAAGGCAATTTCGCGCGCTAAAAATTTATACGTGTCACACGGTAAACGACAGAGTATACAAGAAGTATATTTCAACCATAGAAATCCCGCATTCATCTTTGACGGTATCATTAATCCCAGGCGCAGTTTCCCCACATTGTGGAGATGCGAACCATCGTGTATTCGCATTAACCCTGAAATGCTGCGTGATTTTTATTAGCAAGAAGGTCGTAGTCAAACATTTTTCTACATATATTCAAGATAATTGATATAACGTCTCTAATAAAAATATAGTCAAATATTTAAGAATATATTTCTGTCCAAAAGTTGCTTCAATATTTCACTGCAGCTGTAAATATATCAGTGACAAAATATGAACCGGCAAAATTAATAAAATTTAAATAAATGAAACATCTCTACTTAATAGCATTCCGAGAAAAATTTATAAACGTGACGAATGAGAGCTGCTTTATCAAAATTCATTTCGGAAATTTCATTATACTTTTAATGATCGTAAGTATATTATAGTTAAAAGAATAATATCCCGTTCGTCGGAAGGTAGCATGCGAGATTTTTCGCGCGTGAAAAAATTCGAAATCGCGTGACGGTCATAATCTACGATGGAGCGGGACATCATCGTGTATACATGTATATATATCCTAAACGTGCGACATGCACGCATATATCCTCGCGCGACCTAAACGGCGACTTCCTCGTGAGATAAAACATCGCGGTACGGGACCCCTTTCGTTTCGCTCTTTCCATCCTCCCTCCCCTTTCCTTAATGTACATTGCTCCCATCGACTTCCTCGTCCCCTGCATCGTTTATCGCGAAGCCACGGTTGACACGGGACGAGCATTACGTAAGACGTACACGAGCTGTGCGGATTGAGCGCGCGCGCATACGTAGCCATCTATATATATACATCTATGTATGTATGCATCCAAATGTGCATCTATAGAGGCGCCTCGATGTGTGCATTCAGGCCTGCGAGCATGCAAATCCGTACACGCGTATCGGTATTAATATCGAATGTAGGCAGCAGCAGCAGCAGCAACATCGTGCAAAAGGAATACGGGGACGAAAACGATAATCAGACTATGTGTATACGTTTGTGTGTGTATGTATATATATTTATGTGTATGTATGCATGCTTGACATAGCGCGAGATGAACAAACGGATCTGACCGATGATGCCGGATCGTGATTGCCGGGGAGCTCTTTCTCTTTCTCTCTCTCTCTCTCTCTCGCTATGGTGATGTAGTCGCAGCGAGACGGATCTCCCGTACCGTAATTTGTTTCGTTAAAACGTCGTGTATACGTGATCGCTCTTGGTACACTCCGTATGGGTTTCGATTTCCCTTGCGGATCCTTTCGATTAATGGGAATTAATGAAACTGCATTCCGGCGAAATCGAACAACGGAACGGTTTGTTCCGGTGGCGATTTAATAAATTAACTAATAAGAGCAAAGACCCCTCCCCACACAATATATAATTCATATACAAATTATACATTCTCAATCAAAAAAATCAATGATTTCAATAAACTAGATAATAAGATTTGATGTGTTAAAAATAATACGGCTGTAATTTCTTATACTTTAAAGAAATTACTGTTGTGCTGTTATTCTATAATTATCTTAATTAGAAAATTCAAGAAGAAGAAACTGTAAAAATTCATGCTGTTCTAAACAAGTATTTAAATAGCTTCAATTACCGTAAAACTTATCGTTAAATAGAAAGTTTTGATTAAAGCTTGACTTTTCTAATATAATGATCGTATGGAATCTAATAGTAATAATATAAAAATCATTCGACTATAATTATGTGCGATGTAAATGTTCTTCTTCCTAGAGTATATAGAACCTCATTATTGTCTTTTATTAGTCTCTGCGTCTTTTAAAGAAATTTGTAGTCAATTATGAACATAGACAAGAGAGGCTCCTCTAGATGGAAATGGTTAACGCGTAAAAATCGCAAAAATGTGGGTGGAGGAACAAAGGATTTCTTAATTAATGAGGGTTTGCTCGCTAATAACGACGCTATTATTACGATACCATGATTCATTAACATTTATCGGTAAAGCAGCTGTTGTCTCGCCCGGCTTGTTCGATGACTATCGTTTAATTGGGGTCAGCCGATTAACTTGCGTTTAACTTGGAATATACGTAGCCGGCAAAAAGAGGGTCACCCGCTTCATCATCGCGTCGATCATCGTCGATCATCGTCATCGCGATCATTAGTAGGTCGGCGATACGCCGCGCCTCACATCGCAATGCTTAGAATACAATTGAATAAAGTTATTTGGAAAACGGACAGCTAATCAAGTAGAATCCATTTTTGGCCTCTATGAATACTTTAATAGAAAAATATTCAGTAACAATGGGCAATTTTGCAGTTAATTAAAAATGATTTGCTAACAATCAGAATTTTTTCACCTGTTGGAATTTCAATTTCTAATATAAGGCAAGATCATCTCGTATAAGATAAGATTAGACAATTATAATTAAAATAAAAAGTTTTTTTCTTTAAGATACTTAAGTAATGCAAAGTTTGCGAATATTGAAGATGAAAAAGAAATTTTTTATTTTTCTCAGAGTCCTAATGATGTTTTTATTCATCACATAAGTATCTCTATATTTTTGCACTGTCAATCTTATAATGATGTTAACATTATAAATTAAAATAGCTATGCACATACCCGCTATATGATATGTTAATTGATTCGAAATCATGAGGGCAGGAACGCGCGGGATGTCATTACGACAGATCGGCACATAGCAATGACGGTGGATAGCGATGCGGCATGATCGTTACATCGGACGCTGTGAAAGCGTATTCGATACGAGAGCGATGATTGAAGAAACCGCGAGCGTTTACAAATTCAAATTATCATGATGAATGACGGCGGCGCGATGATGGGACGAACGACGAACGAACGTAATGACAAACACGCTGTTCGATAGTAATTTTCTGTGACGTTTCGCGGGTGGAATCCTCGTGCGACCGTAATAATCGATAATTGATCGAAGAGATTGGTACTATACCTCGGGCAAAACGTTTCCGAGTCCCCCATCAGCGATCCCGCTTTCGTCTCTCTTCTCGTCTCATCAAACATCAATTATGTAAATGTAACGGGAGGGACTATCGCATCGAACAGATCGGCGGGATTAGAGCGGAGTTTGCGCGAATCGCGGAATAAATCGTTTCAATTATTTCCAGCGGTCGTACAATCGACCTTCAAGGACGGGGCCGATCAGAAAATTGGATCTTCCAATCCTGTGATCCTGAGATACGCCATTAATAATTCTCTTCTCTCCTCTCACCCTTCCTTCCGCCGATCGTACCCCGCGAAAGTCCATTTCACTTTCGAATCCGGCAGGCCGGACTCGCGAATGATTCGGGAATCCGATTACGAGCAAGAGAGTGGCTGATTTACGCCGGTGTAATTAAACGAATTAGCCACACGGCCAAGCTGGCGAAATAAGAGCGGTCGCGAGAGGAACACGTCGGGAATGTTACCGGGGCGATTTCGCGGGATAAACGGCTCGTCTCAAAAGTCACGCACGTTGCGCCCGCGTGCGTGCATACGTGCGTGTGCAACGTGCCGAGAGATACGATCTGTTTTTAATTTTCTCGGTCGCGTTAAAGTTTGATCTCGAGTACAACGCTGTCCGTCTCTAGCGATTTATCCACGAGGAATGTTTCAATTCCCGTAAGAATGCGTGAAATAAATGGGAGACAACAATCCACCTATTGGGATAACTCCGGGCTCTGATACGACTCCTTCATTTACGTGATTCGCCGTTGATTCGCCGCCGACCGTGGGTCTTATCCCGAAAGCAATTACGCCGGGGTTACCCTGCCAAAGGGAGACTCTGCGGCGTCTCCCTTTCCATTACTTTTTAACCTCGCGAACGCGGCAGTCGGCTATCTCGGATTCAATTCAACGCGCGGCGAGCAGGGCGGAGGCGTATAATGTCTCGGTTTTACTCGCGCGAGCCTTCGTTCGTCTACGTAGACCGAAGACGGGTAAGAGCAGGCTTTGTTTCGAAAGCGATCGGTCTTCCGCCGGGTCTCCCACGACCGCGCCGTCCACGATTCATGACAGAACAAATTACAGATCGGCAGAAAAAGACCATCGGCGGTTCATTCGCGGCTATCCCGAGACGCGCGCGCGATACAGAGTCGTGAGTCGCAAATTAATGGCGGCCATAATTTCGGCCGATAGTCGGCCCGATGATGATGTATCGATGCTAAATGCAACGGCCGAGTCGCCGCGCCGCCGATTATTCACGGAATGTTAGCCCGATCTCTTAATCGCCGCAAGGACGCCGAGGGTCACTTTAAAAAGCATCGTCTAAATCTGACAGAGATACGATGTATCGCACGAAATAATAATATAATATAATTAAAAAACATGATTTCTCGATATTCAATTGTCCCCTATGCACACAATGACGTTGAAGAAATCACGCAGACTTAATTACAGACTAATTAAGTAAATAATAAGTACCGAAAATTGCTCTAAATCGTTCAAAAAAAATTTTAGTTCTATCTTCACTTTTGAGGGACGAGCTTTTCGTGGCAATCAAAGTAACAAGAAATAGCTCACGATGTTCATTTAAGCATTCCAATTGTTTATCCCGAATTTTTGAGCTTCTATTATTAATTTATATCGAATTTACGGCCTCTTCCACGAACGTGAATATATCTTTTGCGGAGATCGTAATTCTCTCTCGGGAGAGAACTTAGATGGGCGCGCATGTAAAGAAGAACGAAAGAACCACGGAAAATCGCGAGATTATGACTCGAGTCGGACGGAAATACAGCGTGCGACTGCTTTCGACTGACTTATTTCGACCCGTTAGCCTAATTTCTCATTCCCGCGTCAAGGACAACCAGAACGACTTCTGTTCTGTCCTGCAGTCACACCGCATCGGAACCGGGGGTAGAGACGCCGTGTCCACCGTGTCCACCGCACGCGTATACCGGTTATTATCTTTTCGCATTTTTCGGCCGAGATTATTCTCGAAACGAATGACCCTCTTAAGCCTCCAGACCGGATCATTAATTTGAGTTCGAGAATAGCCGGGCGGGGAGTAATGCCGCGACCGCGCAGAGGTGCGCCTACAAAGACCTTAGTACGGCCCCGCGTGTGCCATCTCCGCAATCGCGGTCCTCTCTCACGAGAGTGATTTAAATAAAGGGTAAAGGACACTTCAAGGCTGACGGCAATTCTGTTCAATTTATGCGCGCGGATCCGATATATAACCCCTTTCGCTTTTTTTTTCCATTTTACGCGCCGAGCCGTCGAGTATATAAGAACGAGATAAACTTACGCATTAATCAAAAGTGGAAACAGCTCCTCGAGACGCTGTACCGGCTGATTCAAACGCCAAGTCAGTTGAAACAAAATGCACATAACTATCGCGCTCATTTTTAAGCCGCGAATTATTTAACGCGCGCGAAAGAAAATTAATAAAATATAATTTTGCGATGTCAAAAAAAAATTATCAAAATCTTATTTTAAAAAATCGCATTTTGTTTAAAGTATTCGCGATCGAGAGATTATTAGCGTTAATCCAAATACACTTTTTAGACGCTTCGCGCGCATCGTCATCGTTCCTGAAGAACAGTAATGAATTCTATTCTGGCCGTTCGTTCGCGTACGTAAATCAATTCTGACGGCTCGAAAGAGTTTCCGCGTATGCATCGACACCAGGAAGCGGAAACTCGAGATGTAACGGTATCGATGGGAGGGGAGGGTCATTTATAGCAACATTCTGTGTATTCGAGCGACGGTGCAACGCCTGACGTTGCCAACGCTATATCGGTGGATAGTTAGATAGGTAGACCGATGCCAACTAATGCATGCTCGGCAGGCCACCGAGAGTACAATTGACTTCATCTCCCGGCATACTGCCTGTTTGTGCGCGTTGCCTCCGAGAAAAAACCGTTTCTCGCATTTCACCGTTTAGGATAATGTTCAAACTCCTCTGATAGTGAACGATATATACTCGAAGCACGCGACTCGCGTCCGTCATATTTTCGTATTGCCGCTTCATTATTCATGATATTGGATGATTACTGCTCGATCCTTTTTCTCTTTTCGTCTCCAGCAATGTATTCTTATCAATGAAGATAATTAATCTGTTATGTAAAACGTGACACAAATTGATTACTCGGCATTTCGCGAAAAATGTTGTATTTAATTATTAGTTATTAATATTTCAAATTTTAATATTAATTAAAAATATTATTTATTATTTAAGAAAACAGAAAGTTACGATTAAAATGTTTTTTTGGTGTCAAAACTATTGCGAGAAAATAGAAGACTTATATAGAAAAACACAGTTTAAAAAATATCTCTATCGTAAATTGCATTTCATACTAATAGTAACAGAAGAGGAAATGGGAATCCGTATCGTTGCGATAAATGGATTTATCGGTGGCAAAGCGGCTTTTTTACGCGCAATGGAAATATAGATAGTGCGTTAAAGGGATTTGATTCGACAAATTCGCTTCAAGTATCAAATTACAGATTAATAATCTCACTCACGTGTTCGTCCACCGAATATGTTAGCTCCCCGTCGTCGTAGAGAACGAACCATCTCCTCTGCCATCTCTGTAACATAGAAATCGTATCGATTTTTAGAAAATATTTTAAATTACGGCTTTGACGCTATAAATTATCACAAAAACATTTATATATAGATGATGTTTATTCTATCATAAATAATAAATTTTACGAAACAACAATAATTAAATACTTATAAATTATTCGTTTGTCACTTTTATCATTAAGATAAAATAACAAAATTTTTTTTATCAGTTTACTAGATTAAGTAGTGATAAGCGCGGATGAGGAAAGCATGGATAAAACTTTCCACTTCGTAATTTTCACAGAAATGTATTCTCCTATGCCGAGAGAAAACAATTTCGCGCGACTCAAGGTTGAACCTGTTCAATTCGCCTTAAAGAATCTCTCTAAGGCCTCCCGCTCTACGTCAGCTGGACAATTAGCACGCGGCAGCCGTTAATTAGAAACAAAGTCGGCGAAAAGGAACAAGAAAGAAGAAGCGCAGGCAGCGGGTGCAGCAGCCAGCAGCGGATCGTCACGATTTCTCTTTCGTTGCCACCTGCGAGCGATGTTGCGAAAAACTTATCTGAACCGCTTCGGACATCTTTCGCGCGTTTACTAAAGAAATACGCGCCAGTGCGGCTCTTTCGCACTTTCGCGTTCAATCCAACACGCGACTTGGAAAAGTGCTTATCTTAAAAAAATTTATCATAAAAAAAGATTTTTCCTTTCAATAATAAAAGTAATTTTTCTAATTTTCTACGAGCGCGCGGAGCGTGAACTCTCGTGATGTTGTATCCCGCGTATTATTTTCATATAAATTTCTCGCAGTTAATAAAAAAGGCGCTTTCACACAAGTGTATATCACGCAGGTGATATATCTCGAGATTTGCTACGCACTGTGGTAACAACCGCGAATTTGATGGACGCAGATTGAAAGAATCCTCTCGATGTGTACAAGATATGCGTGCGAGCGCGCGCGGCGTACGAGAGCTTTACGCTCTACGATTGTATGCAAATGCACACAAAGTGTAAAGTTTGTGTCCGACCGCAGGCACAGTTATATGCAGTTATGCGATACCTTCGGCCATATCGCTTAACCTCCTTGTCTACCGCAGCGGTGGGCGCGATGTCCCGCGGGCGAACGTGCGTTGACACAGAAATCGTGAAACGCTATTCCAATCAAACTCTTGTAAGCAGAAAAATATACGACAAGATTTATTTAAATAAATATTATAAATCGTGGGAAATTAAATTAATAAACGCTAATAAAAGAATTAATAAATACGTTTCTTTCGATATTTACTCGAAAAATACTTTTGACGTAATAAAGGACGTAAAAAGACGTAAAATTAAATTTCTTTTGGGAATTTTAAGAAAGAATTCTCTTAAAGTTATTAACTTCATCGAGAAAAATTTCCTTCGCGATGTGCAAATCTTTTAAATTTTTAGTTAGTATTAATGCTGCTCTTTCTATATAAAAAAAAAATATAATAAAATGAAAATATACATCTTTTATAAATATTTTATAAAATTTGTAGGATTATTCTTGTTTTCTTTCGCAAAATACTTTTTGCTATAATGTGTTCTTCTATTGAATTTCTTTAAATAGTATCATTCATATGCGAAAGACGGAAAAGAACCTAACATCACATACTTTTGAAAGATGTAATTGTAATAGAAACATCAGTGCCGTTCATATATAGCTACGACATGACAGGAAATGCATTAAAATGCGCTATTTAAATAATACGAATGCGGGTTTGCGGTCGAAAGAGCCAATTTCTATACCGCGGCGCGACGCGGTCGGGTCGAATCCCGCATTGTACTGCTTTTATCCGCAAAGGGACATTGTATGTCATCGTCCCGTCGTAGAAATATGGTATGGGGAAAGAGGGGAAAGAATGAGGAATAGGCGCATAGGATACCGTTGTAAAATCGCTAGGGACGAGATGACCGAGGTGAACAGATTTCAACCTACACAAGGCGGCGGTATCTTCATCTGGTAATTATTCACTAGGGACTTAGCGAGAAAGAGAAAGAGAGAGAAAAAGATAAAGATTCGTGCCGTATGTGGTCTCCGACACGTGCGTGGGAAGATCTCTCACGGAGAAAGAGAAGGAAGAAGAAGAAGAAGAAGAAGAAGAAGAAGAAGAAGAAGCGAGGTTCGATGCCTGACCGAACAATAAGCGAGAGGATTGAGATCATACGAGAGAAAGAGAGAAAGCAAGGAACTCTTCTCGTTGGTACACGTAATCTCTTCCTCATGTAACGCGTATTGTAAGAGCCAATGAATATTTTGAAACATGTCGATGGACTTGGAAAGCCTCTTGACTTTGAGACTCGATTATAAAAGCGATATTTTCTCATTTTATTCTCGTGGAATTTCAGAATTAAATACTGTCGTCATCAATTCAGAGAAACAGCATTGCATGCAATTTTTTAGTTTGTGTGAATAGAAGATTATTCATTATAATATAAAGATTATTAAATATTATACAAAGCATGTATAATAAATTTTATCACTGTGTCATCATATTTTCAAAGATATTATCATCGTAAACGCAAATAGATCTCGTCTTGCTCTATAATCATCAAAGGACTTTAAGA
This sequence comes from Formica exsecta, assembly GCF_003651465.1. Classification (NCBI taxonomy): domain Eukaryota; kingdom Metazoa; phylum Arthropoda; class Insecta; order Hymenoptera; family Formicidae; genus Formica; species Formica exsecta. Next base: position 3,592,969 of record NW_021849297.1, on the reverse strand, counting down.
TCTTTGTAGAGCTCATTAAGGATCAAACATTCTTTAGAGTGCATGTCGTAATTTCGCATATTTGAAGGACTCGCGTAATCCTGACCTACCGCATCTTTCTGGTTTATAGGCGGCCGTTAATACCGCCTACGGACTCCGGCCTTTCTGGTTCGACCAGTTTCGAACATCCGGAGCAGTCATCGAAATTCCTAAAGTCGAACAACATGACTAATATTGTATATTGTAAATATATCATTGCAAAATCTATATACAAGATAATTTTTTGAATAATTTTCCCTAAAAATTTTTTAAATTGTGGGAGGATCATATGTATCGATGAAAAAAATAATTAATTAAAAATCGACTGTTTTATATGATTGCTTTGCCTATTCTGCTGCAAGACGTATATTTTCTTGTATAAAGAATCTGCAAAATTAAATATAAAACCTGTAAAGAACACAGTAGTATCCTGGGTCACTTGTTTCCATGAATTACTTAAGTAACTCGCGACATAATCACTTTTTATTATATTTTGTACGCTGAAAAACACATGCGAATTGTTTAAATAAAGGTTTATTTGTTTCTATCAGCTTAATATTTGTGTATAGAGAGCGAGGGAGATAAAAATGATAAGAAATTCAAAATATTAAAGTGTTTTTCTGGAATATATAAATCCATGTTTTTAAAGAATTTACGACAAATATAAATTATTACAAGTATAAAAAATGCACATTTTGCAATTATCATAAGATCAATGTTTTCTGACGTATTCTGATTTTATCGCGAGCGCGCGCGTTATTATGACGAGTTGCATCTTCACTCTCGCACGCGTTAATCCTTAGATCAGAGGCGCAACTCGCGTAACATAATTAGCCGTGTAAAGTCATTACGTCCCTATTATGTTTTTTAATTGTACTCGCGTCAAGGAAGGAGGAAAAATTCCAAAGGAAGTATACGTCGTGTACGAATAGAGGCATATGTCAAGTACCTCGAAACTATCTTCTACTAATTGCAAGTAGAGATGATGACGATTTTTCTACTCCTCTCTTTTGATTTACGATTTATCCTATACATGAATTTGAAAGAACGCAGCGAGGTATTCGTTGCAATCTTCGTAACTCGGTGTACCGAATGTCTCGATTTTCTCTTACGACTTCCCGATCATCCATCGATCGGGCTTGGTATCCTCGTCATCGGCTCGCTATTTGTGTTTCCCCTCACGATCCTACTGGCGTGGCCGTTAACGTGCTAGCTAGCATGCTACCTATGCGAATACCGTCGTTACCGTGGTTGCCGAAGGCCCTACCGACCACCGATCTCCGACCACAACGGTAACGTGACCTGACGCTATTCCCTCGGCGATCCTCCATCGACAGAATCCCGATTCTGCCGATCCTATTTCCCGCGACCCCGCCCGCTCTCCGAATGCCGCGGTCGGCGGAAAGAAATATAGCGGATCCTTCCTAAGGATTCGCGGTACCCCCTTGGTACCGTGCCGAGTACAATGTCAACGTTCTTATATTTTCTAGCACGAATTGTAACGCAGAGAACGGTACCAGACAGTAACCAGATAGCTGTAAAAAAGCATCACGATAGCACAAATGTAGACTATTAGCAATATATATATACACTACTACAAGTATAAATTAAATTTATTATTACTCTTTGCGTTAAATATTGCTTTTATATGTAACTCCGCGAGATGTAATCTTATTGTTAGAAAAAATTAACAGTCCAGATTTCACGTTTTAAGCTTAATTATTAATCAGCATTTCATTGTACAAAATTTATTACGTCACGATTTCTCTTTATTTCTTCGGAGGAATTTATGAGCTGATAAAATGATCAAATACTTCACATTGCTCTTCAATGACTTCGCTTCGTGTCTTGCTCGGCAAAGTTGCAGTCGTACATTGCAGTCGTGGTACCCGGATTGTAAATTGTTCTCTTGTAACGTCGTTTAATCCTCCGCCATACGAAAAGAGACACGCTAGTAACGGCACGGCGATAGCATGAAAAGTCACGCTTGCAATAGCGTGACTAATACTTTTGCGCGAACATTCTAAGTTCGTTTTGTTGACACGAAATAAGCTCATATACCGCGTGTTGTCCACGGATAACATAGTTTCGAAAGTGACCGTAATCAATGGGAAATCATTTCCAATCATCATGTTGACATTTCATTGAACTTTCATCAATTTACTTTCCACAAATCATTAAGTGATCGATTATTACTCAAATTATTTGAGTAATAATAATATGCTTGTTTCGAATTTTTACATTACTTTTTCTCTATTTCTACGTGTTTTACTACGCATTTTAATAAAGCACAACTCTCTCGCGTAATCGATAGAAACTACAATTAGAGCACGATTATTAGTCGCTCGCGATTATATTGTCAACGAGCTTAACTAAACCCGCAATTATTAGCCTCATTATTGCGGTCGTGATACAATCTGTGCGCGTTCTTCAACTCTCGTTACGACGAACTTTCTGTCGTAATTTAAACAGCGCGATGATCGTGTCGCTGTCAATTAAACGAGTCAACAATGTCCGGCGCGCGATATGACGAGCCCGTAGCTCATTTAATTATCGAACGTTAGACAGGTGCATCGGGGGAAAGTATGTAATGGCTGGTGATGGTAGCCAGGCGGAGTGAAAGTCGAAATAACATCGTGCGACGATCGACGAATAGCACGACGAAGAATGATCGTTTGTTCGAGCGGTTTGTCCGGTTAATTGGCATGTCCCAAATACCCGCCCAGTGTAAAAAAAAAAAAAAAAAAAGAATTTGCCTAATTTACGAGGACCAAAAATATTCTACGCGATCGCATGTATTGATGTGGGTTAATAATGCTTAAATTATGCATGCATATATCAATTTTAAATTTTAATCGCGACATTATATCGACATTGCGTCGTTCCCTTACGGATGCGGGAGAAAGGTTCCGCGATCCTTCCAATCAGGTACAACCGGAGAAATCAGTTCTGCTACATCGCGCGCGACGACGATAAACCGCGCAAAAACGATCTTGGATTTCCCCAATTCCCCCCCATTGTAAAAAAAAAAAAAAAAAAAAAGAATTTGCCTAATTTACGAGGACCAAAAATATTCTACGCGATCGCATGTATTGATGTGGGTTAATAATGCTTAAATTATGCATGCATATATCAATTTTAAATTTTAATCGCGACATTATATCGACATTGCGTCGTTCCCTTACGGATGCGGGAGAAAGGTTCCGCGATCCTTCCAATCAGGTACAACCGGAGAAATCAGTTCTGCTACATCGCGCGCGACGACGATAAACCGCGCAAAAACGATCGATCGATCGATCGTTTCGGTCGACGTCGCTCGCGGCCCGTTCTCGTTATCAGCAATTGCAGAGGGAGAAAAAGAGAAATTCCCGGCCTTGATGAAAGTGATCATCGCTCGCTTCGGCGAGTGACAACTTTAGAGAAGGAATCTAGCGCGTATCAAAATAATGATGTGTTTTTGCTTCGTGAAAAATGAGCGTTTTACCCTTCGTGATACCATTATATAATGATCCCTGTAATAAACATTTTATTCTAAAATATGAGGCAAAAATTATCGTCAGCTGATATGACAATTTGCATTGCCGCGCTGAGATATGCATGACAAATAGCAGAAAGATCGATAACGTTTCTCGACGAAACAAAAAGAAACAGTTCTCATGCCGGCGCGATCCTATCGATATACTATAATTGATCAACGTTTTACAACGGACGGGAACGTTTCCGCTAGGTGCAAGCTACGTTTCCAGGGTCACGTTGTAAACGAGAGAGCGATACGAATCTGCTTATGTCGAGCGAAACGACGAGAAGGCACGTTGCGGGTCATCGCTTTTCGCGCGCGCGCGACTAAGAACACTTGGCGAAGTCACCCAAGGCGAGAGAACGATGATGAACGTCTCGCCTCGACACGAAACCCGGTTGATTTTTGCCTTCATGCTCTGCCAACCATGCGCCGCGGTAATTCGTCCAACTAGCGTCCATGCGATCGGCCACGCCCGCAAGAAGAATCGACGACCATCGATGTGCTACCGCTATCGTTTCACATTCCTGGATTAAAACGCGATACGATCACACAGAGTCGGCATTTAGTTCCCGTTCTTAAGTAAATGTAAAGACAAATGATATGCTGCAAACGTATGTTGTGTAATTCCAACTGTTATGGTGAGATCATTTCTGACCTCAATTACTTTATATATTATCGATATGAGCAATAATATTTTACTTCTTAAATTTTTATTATAAAATATAAATATAATATGGATTTTATAAGAATATAATTTCGCTTCAAATCTTGGTTTATTTTAATTAATTGAATTGATTTGCTTCATCAAAAATTGATCGATATCGGCATTGGACAATCATGTTTTACGATTTCAGTAACTTTCACATAGAAAAATGTAATTTAAAAATTACATACACACTGTGCTATGTGTGGTCTAAATCAATTTTGTTTACAATATCCAATCTTTGCTCAAGTAAAAATAGTCATGGTATAAAATTTTAATCGTAACGTAAACCTCGCCCGAAGCTGAGGCGTATGCTTCAAGGCGAATCAAATTGCATCGAGAGAAGCATATCGGGAGAAACACGCGTGTATTCGCGAAACGGAGCAGCCCTGAAACGCGAGATCGCGGCGACCGTGAGAAAAGCGAGTGGCCCATATTTCTATAACTCGAACGGAAGAAATCCTCGAGCTATCATCCTTCGCTCTGTCTCCGTCCCTCCTTCTTTTCTCTTTCTCTTCCTCCTTCCTCATCGCGAACGCAAATGGGAATTTCGCCAAGGCGACTTTCCACCCACGTGGCACTAACCTTCCAGTCACTTCGTAATTTATCTGCGCCTGATACGTCAGATTTACGAGCCCAGAACGAAAGCGCGATTGGACGAGGAAAGATTTAAAAAAAAGAGATCCCGCGTCGTAATTTGCACCCTGCCATAAACTTTGCGACACACTGTACCGTTATAAATAACGCGGTCTACAATGTTAAACGCGCTATGCGCCTCACGCACGCACAAGTGTTGCACGAGAGTAAAACGAGAAAGGCAAGACACCACGTTCGTGTATAAGTTAATCTCATTTCAAACGCCGTCGTGATAAATGAGAAAAGAAATAAATTCACGTCCTGAAAATAGCACTGAATCATAAATAGTTGTACTGAATATATAATGCGTTTTCGGAAATGATTAATTGCATTTAAATGTTTGTTATACAATTAACGTAACTGAAAAATCAAAATTATTTATAAAAAAAAACAATAGGTTAATTAATATCTTTCATAAAGCGATCGTATATTCCTTTCTTTTGACGGGAGTTTTTATTTTTTTTTATGTAAGCGAGTCACAAAAATCGAGCATGGATTATTTGCGAAAGGATTGGATAATCATGGTCATGGGAACGACGTAGATTCGGTGCGAGGTTTCGTATTATTCAGACCGTGTAGAATCTAAATAAACTAGCGCGAAGGACGTAGCGTTCGAGAATCGGGACGGACGGGCGAATCTCTTAATCGTTTATTTATCGCGCGGCTGTATTTTCCTAAGCTGAAAAAAGTCTAAACGGCAATGCTAATCTCGCTGCAGGGTGTCGGCCCTTGCCAAAATAGCCTCATCGACGAACAAATCATCGAGTCTGCAATGTTATGCAGACATAGAGCTGGCAGATCTCGATATCTACCGATAGTTAGGAGCAAATTTTTTGGTCTTCGTTAAGATGAGCATGTATTATACTGGATTCATTTCGGGATTAAATTCTTTAATTCATTCGAAATCTATTTTTTTACGAAAAAAAAAATTTACGATTTATTCAAATGCGTTAAATTAATATAATCTAATCTCTTGTGTGTGTGTACAATAATATATAATAAAAAATTATGTATTTATATATAGAACTAATTTTTTTTTCTCGTGCCATTCTCTCTCCCTCACTCTTCTAAAGTTTCCAATTTAAAGTAATAAATATCTGGTCTTTAATAAGATCTGATCCAAATCTTATAACACTGATAATCGATATCTAACTAGAATCTTAATCGTGACGCGCAGGCAATCTTATAATCCTGCAATTTATGCGGTCGTACTTCAGTGAAACTGGGAGTCGACTTCAACTTCTTCTCCCCGTTCTCTTTCTTAGCGTATCCTTCGAGCTCGCTGTCGTTCACTCTCTTCCTTCATCTTTCTTTCGAATTCTCGTTACGAGAGAAAAGATGACGAAGAAACAGGACGCAGAGAGGAATCCGGCGCGGCGACTAGTGACAAGGCCAAAGCATACGAGAAGGAAAACGAGAAATGTGCGTGCACAGATACATTTATCCCCGCCTCTATCATGGCCCTGGCTGGCGTCGACAGCTTCCTAGTGCTGACTTGCGCAACTTGCATCTATACGCCTCGCGATCGGGCCGCTCGCTTCCTGTAAAACGCGGCCATGGGCGAGAGATACCGCGAGAGGTGTCATCACGACTACCGCGATGCGATACCGATTATGAAAACGTGGATACTTTACCGAGAAATATTTCTATATATACTGATATATCAATTCGAAATCATATAAAATTCAAATAAATATTGTAGTGCTGCAATGTAAATTTTTAAATAAAGTTTCAAATACAGATTATTAAATGCAAGTTTTATATAATTTTCCGTTGTTTTTGTTCCAAAATTAATTTGCATTGAATTTTGTATAATGATTATAAAAAGATTTGTAAAAAATGTGAAATATTATGCAAAAATAATAGTATATATTGAAATTTAAACTTCAGATCCCCAAGTAGTTAAATAATTCACACGAATTTTCCTTACATAAATATATTTGAGAAAATTTTTAACTTCTTATTGCTGAATAATGTTTTCTTGATAAAAATACGAAAGTTGATTTATTTCGACAAGTTACAATCAATCTATCTGATAATATGTTATAATATTATACGACATGGTTCAACACGATGCAGCAAAATTTATATTGCATGAAATGTCATTATTTTATTCAGTCTACGTACAAAGAGAATATAACGCTTTTCGCAGATCTCTGGATCCGGATTAGATATCGAGATGACGTATTGCGCCGAAGCGATTTAGTTTTCACGGTTGCGCCACGGTTTTTTTTACAGTATTTTATCTTTCATACGTACGATATATATTTGCGATTCGCAATTAATACGGATGTCTGGGAGTAGAGAGGAAATCCCGGATTTATCGCGTCGCTGGGAACAAGTACGGCGATCGTCTCGGGGTTATCGTAATTAGATTAATATCTTTAGATTTACGGCCACAACTCGCTTCACGCGCTGCGGATCCAGGCCTCCGACTTGCTGCCGACGCTTCTATATTACTCTTCTCAAAAGAAAAAAATTCTCTCTCTCTCAATCTCTGTATATGTGCGTACATGTTTCTCTCTTTTTTTTAGTCTCTGACGTGACAATGTGAGAAAATCTAATTACGCTTGCCATAACATAGAGCAGTGCGAGCAGAAACATATTGGAAAGAGGAAAGCGAGTACTGTTAATTGACTAAGATTCTCTCGACTTCCTCGTGTCGCGAGTCGGTAAAAACCGTTTATGCAGATCGACCAGTCTGCCGTGATTGCTCTCACGTGAGTGGCGGTCAACGGACGTTTCGAAAGAACTGCAAACACCATATCGTAAGATACGTTCCACAAAGTTAAAGCAAATGGATATACATATATATACAGCCTTAATATAAAATATTACCGATCGAATTATCGCGACAATATAAACTTAGATAAATATTGTTCGAAAAAGAGTGTCACGCAATAAAAGAGGCATTACCGAAAACCTGCAAGCGCGTTCTTCTTATTATTGAATTGTTTTTTCGAGAGAGTCATCTCTCCTAAAATTCCTCTCGACGCAGCGAATCGATAAAGAAAAAAAAGAATCACGGTCACGACGTTCATCTAAATCAACAGCTCGTCCCATCGCGCTCGTGATTTTACGCGATCGATAAATTACGCGGAAAAAGTCATTGCGCGGGCGTGCAATTGAGAATATCGCGAGGAGGAACGTGCTAAAGATCCGCATCGCGCTTAATGATGCCTGTTTATTTTTTTTTTTTTTTACCAATCTTCCAACTTTATCCCGCTGACCAGTTCCGTAGCCGCGATGCTGTTGTCGCACGTTTGGAACGAAAAGAGAAAGAAAGTCCGGATAGCGGTCAGGTGTACCGTTTTGCGCGGATCGACAACGACTCGGTTGTATATGCGACTCGATTATTTCTCGTCATTGTAACGAGCTTGCAACGAGGTTACCATCCGCCTATCGCGTTTGTCTTTTTACGACTGGTATTTTACGCGAAAAGTTAACGCCGAAAGAAACGACGCCGTATTTTCTTTCACGATCTTTCTCGAGCGAGAGACAAAAATTACGATCGAGTGTAAACGTGAAAGCGCAACAGATCCGTGCTGGAAAATTTCTCAAATCAATAACGAAAAAATAGTGATTATTAATTTGAATAAGAATAATAAATAAATGCAACGTTTAGCTGTAATTAATATGACAAGACATGCTAATAATTTATTATCAAGAGGAACCAGAGCAAAGCGCGATAGAAAATCACTTCGATAAGAAACGCATCGCCTCGATAAGAACCTGCTATTGTATTAAAATAAAAGAAGCATTAAATTAAGTACATTTAGCTTTTCTAAGGCGCGTTCTTAGGAACGAGTACCGAACTAGCGACCACAATCCACGACGGTGAAAAGTGACCTTATCTCGGCGCGCATGCCAAAGAGACGAGGGATCCTTATCGGGGCAGGATGTCCCACGAGAGGACACCGGAGTAAGTAGCAAAGTATGTAAGCCGTGTTGAACTATCGTGTTCGACGACGTACGTGTGTATCGTCGACAACGATAGGTCGATAGGCGCAATGCCGGTTATTTCGTCTGTTAAGAGAAAGCCTTCGCGAAATCGTCGATAAGATGAGAAATGTCATCGTTCTCGTGTATTTTTGCGCTAATAATCAGAGAAAAAGAATTATTCGCTTCGAGAAAGTATTGTAAGACCGTTTTTCTTTAATTATTTTAACGAAAGATGTCGTCCGAGATGTCGATGTTCTACATCTTAAAATAAATTATTAAATATCATAATTATATATTCTTAATAAAGTTTCATGGTGTCGAGAAAATATCAGTGTCTTCATAAAAACCAGGAAAATTATGTTATAAAATTTGCACAATTGAACTCTTCAGAACAATTATAATATTACTGATGCAATAAATAATAAAATCGTGTTTTACGTAAAAATTGTACGTTAAAAATTTGTTATAAACGATCACCATACATTTCTGCCAAGAAAAAATTAATTCCGAATTACTAACATGATGTATCATTAACGGCAGACGTAGCAACAGTTATACTTTGTATCAGCGAATATTCCGTCGTTCGGAAGAACATGCATCTAACATATACTCTATTGCTGGGAATCACCTGGAAAGTGATACACAAGTATCCGATTTCCTGCGACTTACAATTTCAATCTGCTCGATCAGCTGATTTACGCCTCGCACCTCGAATGGCGAGAGACGAAAGAGGAATTCGATCGTTACGTCAAATCTCGCTCGCGCGTGCTAAAGGACTCTCTCGGAGATCTAAAAGATGTAAGAAAATACCACGACAACGAAACAACGAGGAACCGCAGTTACGCAATAAATTACTGCACGACGGAAGATCTGCGATACGACGTGACCTTTCGCTGCGAAAATTCGTGTCGACTTTGCTATGTTCGCGCGAGATATCGAAATATCAAGATAACAGTCACTTTTACTTCTAATTAATGTAATTTAAAGTTTTAAATGAATTATATTTTAGAAAAATATTTAAAATTCATTTATATTGCAATATAAATGTAGAACAAAATAAAAAAGATCTAAACATGCAATGAATGCGGCGAAAAATTTCCAAATTAACACTTTGATGGGCTGTTTGAATTTCGAAATTAGTGTGTAAATAATACGTCGATATCTTCCATCTTAGCATCGCGATTATTCGATAACGAGCAGCGTACTCGAGGCTGCTAATGCCTACGGAACACTCACGTTGTATTCGTGTCATAACGGGATTCGCCACATATACGCTTTCATTGTAAATAAATTAAAATCTTACTCGTCTCTCTTTGTACCAAGTATCTTTGCAAAATGCTCATTTAAACGGAGAATATTTTCTCTTCCCGAGCTCTGACTAACACACCGCGAAATATATAACCATGACAGCTTCGTCACACATTCCCGTCTCTTGGCGTATCTTCGCCAGCTTTCCAGCAAACCATCTAAGAACAGCGCGCAATATTTATTCCTTATTTGTACGGTTTTTATGAAGCGAAGCTCTCTGCACTTTGGAGCGGAGTAGCAATTCCGTTGGGATCTACATTACTTTGCGTTACCTCGCTGCAACAAGGCTCGAATCTTTACGAGAGGTTTTATCATCGCCGCTCATGTTTCTTAAGACTCTGTATCACCCAATTTTTGCGTTTCTCTACTGCAGGATCGGTATTTAAAAAATATCTTATACGCAACAATCAAATTAAGATATAGATCACGTTGTGTAAGCAGAGTTGGTTATCAAAGTTGCAACGCGCCGGAATCTATCATAAAAAATTCACGTTAGCGTACATTACATCATAAATATTTCTAAAACACTTACATTTCACCATTAAATCTCGAAACTTACATCATAATTTTAAAAATAATCGCACAATCATCAAGAGGCAATCCTTAATAAATAAAAAATGCAAAAAAAAAGCTGCAGCATATATATGTATACGTACATGGAACAAATGTGGCGTCTGTCAACTTCCGAGCGAGCAGAGTTAAAGGTTAAACACGGACATACATCACGTTTCGCGCGAGCCATACGGACGAACGCGCGGCATGCTACTCGGAAGCTATTCTGGTTTATGGGAAGTTAAAGTTAATATCGCGCAAGAGCATATCCCATATCTTCTGGCGAACCATCGCGGCTTGCGTGTCCAACGGCGGCGGCTCCTCCCCGCGAATGAATTCCCGTGGAATTCGCGCGCACGAATTCCACGATGCGGCGACTCTTCTTCTCCCGAAGAGAAAAGGGGAGCCTGGAATTCCCGGCGCGCTAAATAAGGTCGGGTTTGCTACACCGCGATCGGAGGCACCCCGCGGAGCGGAAGGATATAAATCGGGAAGACGAATCGCGATCGTCTGGGAAAATCATCGTGAAATTTCCGCAGGAAATATCGATTCTCCCACTGGCAAAAAGTATTAGATGCATGCGCGGATTCAAGACGATCTTTTTATTAAATCAAGTTTTGCAATATTGAACAATTATACAAATGGGAATTTAATTGTTTTATCTTGTGTTTGATAATGTTTCTTTCGCATTACAAACAGTTTCATAAACATCAGAAATGATTTCGCAAATATCAAGTACAAGTAAAACAGATATAAAGTAAAGTCACAAATTGGAAGGAGTGATATTCGACCGTGCTGTATTATTTTGCTTTATTTCTCAACGACGCATAATGAAAAGTGTATACGAAAAGTCGCGTGTGACTGCGTGACACAGAAATCCGTAATTAAGGCCATGCGATAAAATTCGACGGCGCGCGAGAGCTAAAAGAGAACGCGATAAAGGCCACAAAGAAATAAAAGGAACGAAACCACGAATAACGAGTTTTGTTATTACTCTGTTAGTTAAAAATTAATTAATATCAAAATCTAGATCTCTTGTTTTGCTAATTTTTCACACATCCATTTTTCTACATTAGTAAAAATTAATTAGCCAACACTAAAAACAGTAGAATAAAAATTATTTCATCATAAAATAACAATTTCTTTGAAACGAAATAGTAATACACTCTACACCGTAGAATAAAAATAATTGTGATAAAATGCCAAAAAAAAAAAAAAACTGCAGAGATAGAGAGAATAATACTATCTTACAAGAAATTCCAGAGATAAAGAGAGAAAAGAAAAAAGGATGAGTCGTGGCTCTCTCGGAGAAGAAAGAAAAGTCGTTCGGAGAAAAGAGAAGAAAAGAGAAGCTCTTATCGTAAAAAGAAGGGATCTGAGCGGCTACGTTGACACGTAACCTCATTTAAATGCGGTTACATGCCGCGAAATAACAGTCCTTTAAGCTCATGGCGGACCGATTAATTGTCCGGATCCCGGGGACTCGTCGGGTCCGGTTCGCTTACGTGCAGAATGTAAATCCAACGCTGCCTCAGGTGGGAATTACGATTGCGTTACACTTGCCGTAGCGGAAACCAGACGGGCGACTTTTAAACAAATTATCCCAGGGCCGCGTAAAATCTGACACAAGTGCGCACCTTGTCGCATCGAGACATAACGCAAATAATCCCACCAAGCACACCATTTTAAATCACTTCTTTTGACGATTCTATCTCATATATTTTATTAGAGAAGCTATATTTTTTAATTAAAGCACATATAACAATTGATTTATATATGTACTACGTAATAAATTTTTAGAGGAATGTATAACTTTAAAGAAAATACTGGTGTGTGAATTCGATACCACAAATGCGAAAATGTCATGTGTGCTTGCAATTCTTGTAAAATTTTTTATAAGACATACATAAAAATTATGGATAAAAGTCAATCCAAGACACAATTTAAATAAAGAGTATATAAAAACTGTTTGTGTTGCATATCAATTATTGAAACGGGGATAATAAACGCGTTTATCAAACTCGCCGCATAAATCAACAAATTCTGAAAGATGACTAGAAGTGACGAGAAAATTATAGCAGAGATGGATTGCATTATCTTTATAGCATGTCTTATACTCTCAAATTGTTTTTAGAAAATTTTAAGATTGCTAGCAGAATTGTGTATATTTCATTATATGTATAATTTCTCATTTCATTTAATTTCCTCGAGTTCCTGGAATCTTTTTGTCTAATTTTTCGCTCGATCTTGTTATTTTATTTTGCGCAAAATATCTTCGCAATGCGCCAAGACGTCGGGATAATTATGACTGTGATAAACGCAATAAGCGTCGATAATTTCAATGACAAAATTAATAATTAGCGTTTCTCTCGCCGGCTTTACGAGAGCTATTACATTAACCGATAATCATCCCCGCTTTAACGATTTTACGCCAATCGAATACAACGAAACGCCGCAAAGTCATAGCTCCGCTATCGTCGTAATTACCGCATTAAGCAGTTAACATTTCGCAATTCGCGATACCGTAGTCGTTAACCCGCAATCATTAATCGACGTATTCTCCACATACGTACCGATTCTACGTCCGTCTGTTAATTTACCGGCGCGTTAATGCGCGCCTCGCCGGAGGTCTCAGATGTTTACGCGGGATTAAAGAGGGCCCGGTTCTTCATCGGGTCCCGTGTGCACGACGATATGTACGGCTAGACTTACTCGCGAACGAGGGAAGCGCCGGGCCTCCTTTGGTACGCGCGTAATTGGGATTAATTAACCGGAAAGCGCGAATTAAATTAACGGTTCGCCGTCGAATAGAATCGCGTTATTGCATAACGAGCCGCGAAGGAAGAATCTCGAGAGAGGAGATCCTTCTTCCTCGCAGAATGCTTTGCAGTGAAGGATGCGGGAGGAGATCGAAGGTTATATACTCTTTGCACGCCGCGCGGCTGTTCGCGAGAGAACGCGGTGAATGGCGACAGTAATATAATACTCGTTTTGTTCGATTCCTCGCGAGCAACGGTGTATACGACTACCTTATACCTTGTGCGAGGATTCCCTCTCGCGCGATGATATAGTGATCTCCGAGTGTGTTTTTTGTCGATTCTACAAAATCGCATTATATTAGCGATTCTCTTTTTTAAGGATGTATGTGTCATGTGTCGTAGACTGTTCTAAGTATCTGTAAGCCTAATTCTCTTAACGCGGTTTGGAAATTATTTAAATTTAAAAACATCCTTAATTCATTTCGAATCGGTATGTATCGTTAGGGATATCGATATCATAATATATCAGTTAATAAAATTTTTGAATGTCTCTTGATGCATCTTTAATAACAAGATCAGAAACTCTATCTCTAAAGCATTAATTGATACCTTTCTTGCGAGCCAGACATCTTCCAGCGCGCGCAATAACTATATTTACGTTTCATCGACCTATTTACGAAGTAATAGCGAACGTCATCTGGGAATCTGAAATTTTTCTTGATTACGTCACGTCATTATCGCGCGCGAATCAATTACGGGGCATCTCACACGCCACTTTTCGCAAACAGCCGCTGGCTGCTGACATTTCCTAATCCTCGCACAGAAAAAGAGTAGTGTATTGCGGCGGAATCGCGAGAGAGGCGAGCGTCGCACCTTTCACTCGTAGCGGCCGAGCATCTTCCATACACACACAGCTTTTACAAAAGGTTACATTTACATGTGGTGCTCGTCGTCGTCGGCATATCATTGTCTCCGAGGTTACTGCCATCGGCACGTGCGAACACGCTGACGGAGAAGAGAATGTCGGTCGCTCGCCGCGAGGGTGCCATTGATTCGAAACGAGCGCACGTACAGACCCCGCTCATTATTTTCCCGCGCGGACAAAAATAATAGACAAAAGAATATCAGCTTTTGTATAGAAATTACATAAAAAAAAAATAATTCTTATACCTCTCCCTTGTATTTGTTATATTCAGTGTACATACGCACATGGCATTGCAGATACATATTTCTTTTGTATCTCTACTTATATGCAAAATAATATCCTTTCCGCACACGTGACAATTGTACTCTGTAGTCCGCTGGACCTCGAATATTTCTCATGTGCGATTCGTTATCCGCGCTTAACCGTGTATTCCTCTCCAACTAACAATAAGTAAGATTATCCTTCTCCCTCGCATCAATAATTAATTTGTATGTATCCGTTTTCTCATCAAATCTTTCGATCTCTCAGCATGAACATTATCTCCGAAGCTTCCCTGACTTATGCGCGATCAAGACCGATTATAATGACGCTTTTTACAGACGCGTAATAATGTTCTCAAGCGCCGCCGCTGCCGATAACCGTGATTTAGCCGAGGAAATATTTCATGAACTCCGCGCGCGTTTCCCCTCCAATTCCGTAACAACCAAGGAGGAGTTAAATCCCGCGACTACCAAGGCCGTGTACGCGCATTTGCGCGCAGCGCGGTTTATCTTCATCTACGCTCGAACTTTCACGATTTTATTAGCGGGTAAACACCGCACACCTGACGATAAATTATTCCCATCGCGGCGCGAAAGGAAAAAAAGAAAAGTCCGCGGCGCGTTCCAAGAAGAATTTAATTTCCCCGCCGCCGCATACTTGTACACACGCGTGTACTTATATATATATATATATATATATGTTTATTTATTCCATAATAAATTATCGTAACGATAAATAAAACCCTCATTACATCCTCAGGGCGGCGGCGTCAGTGTCGGCCGCGAACAAGTGATAGCAATCAACTGTAATTCGACATCGTATACTCGCACTCGCACTCTACAAACACGCCGGATAAGTAGAAACAAATCGCCGTGGCGATTTCTACGCGTGTAATTCGCATTTTATCGCGTCAGCGTCCTTGGTTGCGATTCGCGTACAGCGAGACCGTATGCGAGGAGGCCCCGATGAAAACGATAAATAATAACGAGAATACGCACGCCCGTCGAGAGAGACCCGGCCACGGCCGACGCCGATAACAATTGAGAGAAACGATCGCGCGGAATTAATTATTGCGCTTCGCCTGCGGCGAGAGAGCGCTCTATCTCCCTCTCCCTTCTTCTCTTTCTCTCGCGGGCGCGCGCGCTCCATTAGATAACCCTTTGTTGGACCGTCCAGAAAAGGGAATGGCATTTCCTATTATCGTTCCTTCGACCGTCCAATTAATCGCGCCGAGTCGAAGCCGAGAGCCGACAAAAGGGCGCAATCGAACTATCGAAACCGCAGAACGCCACAGAGCAGCATCATCGATTGTTATACAACTGTCACTTAATTAAAATAATTAAGAGCAAATAATAATACGATTATGCGTCGTATAATAATACGATTCGAAAAGAGCGAGTTTCAAAAATTGATTTGTGTATTCGAAGAATCTAGCACAGACTTGTTTTTAGAGGAATTCAAATCATATAAGAAAAATATATATAAAAATATATAAAAAAATGTATAGAGAAATATTATAATAATAGTACATAAATATATTTTTAAAAAGAAGAGAGAGATAATCTCATACACACACATACATTGAGTTTAATTAGTAGATGATGAGAAGATAGCCGTTGATTTTCAGCATTCTCATAGAAGAAGTCATATAAAGAGAGGTCATGATACTTTATTAAGCATATAAGGTAATGAAAATCGTACTTTCTCCACGAAAAAGCGTACGCCGTATTTGCGCCGTATTTCTCGTTAAGAAATAAAGAAGATATCGTTTATTCTCTTTTGTTTTTTCGTAAAAAAAAACTTATTGAACGATGAATAAGAGATTATAACAAGATCAAATCCCATTTTGCAGATATCATACGTACATATTAAAGTAATAAAAAGTGACTAGATTATAAAATGAGCGACTTTCATATTCAAGATTGTATTTATGTACGCTAGTAATCGCAGATAAAAAATTTCTTTTATGTAAAATTTTCTTTCTCGAAATCGCATCTCGAATAAATAATCTCGAATAAATAAATAAAATTTAATGTATTCTAAACTGGCGCATGTATAAGAACAGAACTACCCACAATTCATGAATTATTTATATCGCACGTGGTCTCTAGAAAATAGACGGAGATCTAAAAGAGACGTACACCGCGAATTGCTTATTATTATAGTGAACGCAGTAGTACAGCATATATGTTTCTTCATATATCCTAGTCTCACGCAACATATCCCTTAATTAGACTCTCACCGGTGATCCTAAAGGCGGACCGCCGCCGGATAATTAAGCGTAACGCACGAGACCCTTGATTTCGCCGTCGCGGGACAGAAACAGACGGAAGTGTCCCGCCGCACGTAGGGAACGTCCTGGAAAGTGTGGGAGGAGTAGCACGAGGAAGTGTTTCTCTGTCGCGTCTACGACGAAGCTCGCCGTGACCATGGCCGTCGTCGGCGAGAACGGGATGAAAGGATGAAAAGAAAGGGAAAAGAAAGAGAGAGAGAGAGAGAGAGAGAGAGAGAAAGATAGAAAGAGACGGGAAGGGAAAGGAAAGGGCAAGGCAGGCCGGACAGTGGCGAGCAACGCGGCTACGGCGGCGGCGGATCGTGTCGGTTCGTCGACCTCGGCAAGAATGCGAGGCATAACCTACCGTAACACCACCATCAGCGCCGGGCACCATCACGACGAAGAACGACGTCACCACCGACAAACGGCACCGAGCGACGCGAGTCCGTGCGACGTGAGCGTAAACTGCACCTGCGAGCGCCGTGCCATTGCATTGCAGCATGCATGCACCGTGTGCACAACCCTCTCGAAGAACAAAAAAAAAAAAAAAACAACCACTGATCCAGCGCAGCATCCTCTTGTCTTCTCGCGTCTGCCACGCGCTGAGTCACCCGCTCGCGCCCGTGTCGCGATCCACGGCGACAACACCGGCGTGGATCAGGTGTCGTAGATCCGAGACACGATAATGACCCGGCTTGAGGTCGGCCGCGGGATCGATCGATCGTGACAATTGTGAAACGCGTATCGTTGTGGATTAGCAGAGTGGATGAGTTTTAGAATCTTATTGTTAGAATCTTAAGCGGTTGTCGCATCTTGATTAGAGTTGATAAAAAATATTGACTGATTTTCTATTAATTTCTCTACAAAAGGATGATGCATTACTCTTTTTTAATTTACATGTTTATAAAATTATATGTGTGTGCAAGTGCCATGCATTTTTAGTACATTCTACAAATTTATCGGTTACAAAACAATACTCCTAGTTCCTTTTCCTATAACTGAATTTTATATTTTACCTCATCAACATTTCTCACTAGGCGGAAGTTGCTCGAATGGACACATTTATTAATGACCAGATTTTTTAATTGTCCAAGTAAGGGCTCGACGCGCACATTATACTTGTTATAAATGCAGACCTTCTCGAATTAATATCATGCTCTTCGCGGCCGGCTTCCGACCTCTTCTCTCAACGTCAATTAACAGTTAATCGAAATTAACCAGGAAATCCTTGCAATTGACTGAATAATTGCACGCGTGACCTCGACTTAACTCTTACGAACGACGAATCTGGGGATTTATCAATAAATTCGTTTGCAAAAAACACAAGACTGTATAAAATACAACGCGATAAATTCCACTTGCGTCGCAAGGAGTCGCGAGGAAAATAATCGACAATATAAGATTTCATTTAAAAAAATGGTACATGTAAAATTATTGCTGCAGAAATCATCGAGGATCCAGAGAAGCAAAGGAGAGCAGATAATGGATTGATAGGGGAAACATGACGAGAGCGAATACTATGTCGGCAATTCTCAACCGCACGTTCGCATACGAGTAATAACACAATGCGGTTAAAGAGAGAGAGAGAAAAGAGAGAAAAGAAGGATATATAAATTCCAACAGCTACTTTCCATAAAATCTCGAAATGGCTGGCGCGCCACGGTTAATCGGCCGTTAATCGTCGAGATCCTGCGTGGCGCCTGGCACGTATTTATCCTAACGGGAGAATTGCTAATAGTAAGCCGCGATGGGCACTCGTCGGTGGACCGCTCTCGTCGGCAGGTACAGTTACGGGGATAAGACCACCTCGAAGGATTACGGTCACGTCTTTACGACACGTGCGCGATCTGCACTTTTTTGGAAAATCCCCTTACGTATGCCTCACTCTTACTTATTCTCTATGGAAGTAAAAACACATCGCGTAATATAAATATAACGTGGATCCGTAACAGTGTGATGCAAAATGAAATCACTTCGATCATCAATCTTTTAGAACAAAATAGAAAGAATCTATCCGATTTTATCGATCTCTGCGAAAATTGCGATATGTAAGAGAAAGCAGGAAAACTATTATTTTATAAGTTGTCACGGTATATCTAATTATATGTTGTAACAGTTACCATCGATTTTGCTATAATAAAATATATGTCGAACATTTTATACGTATATATTATTAATAATACGTTTCTTTCAAGCAGCTTCTCTCATACAGCAAATAAAATATTACAAACCCTTTTCCGCGACCTTATTGTGTTCCGTATATTCCGACCAATCAGTATTAAGAGAAAGAAAAGAATTTGCATATACGTTAGACGTGTAATTTCCTTCTAATATCACATCTTCAGAAATCACCAATGTCACGCTCAAGGACTGGTATAATCACTTGACGTAACGGAAGTGGATTACGTGTGCGCCCCGTTATATAAGCCAGCTAAGGCTAATCGGATATTCAATAAAAATCGAGGTTGCCGCGGAAAAAAAAACGCGTACCCGACGATCAAGGAACGGAGATTTCCGGGAATAGGGTAATAGTCGTCGTCGTCGTCGTCGTCATCGTCGTCGTCGGCGGCGGCGGTGGCGGCGATGACGGTAAACTGCTGTGAACGAGGTACAGTTATACAGATAAGACCGTCTCGAAGGATCACGATTACAACCTGCGGCACCATCGTTCAACAGAATCTTCAACGGATTCTCTAACGTATCTCGGCTGTGTTGTCCTACCTAATTTCCAATCCTGTTTATAAATAGACGATGATGAAGCCGCGAGAAATATAACATCCTTCAGGGAATACGAAATTACTCATCCGATCGAGATTGATCGATGAATAAATATATTATACATTTCTAATTAACAAACAGTTGAAGGAAAAGTTATTAAAAAAAAACGGTATTGAAACTTGGAAACGTTAAATTTCGTGTCAAATAATCTTCTCGAATAAATTTCCCATTAAATTTTATCACTATTAATTAATAGCTAATTTTACTATCGATTACTATTTCCAAGATTATTTCATTATTTTGATCTCCATCGTCGAGACACGCAATGGAAACGATTATCTATTGTTAAACAAGTGATGATTCGCGTTCCATGCTCACAGCATGTATGCTATTCTTTATTGATCATGAAAGTCCGTTAAATTTTTTCACGTAGGTAGGTACGTGTCCGAAGTGCCTCGACCGGAAGTCCATAAGCCTTAAGCACGCGATTCCTCGGCGACGAGGAGCATTAATGGAGAATCGCTTTCACCATTCGGCAAAGCGAATCTCATCGTGTATTCGCGGTCTCTTCCTCGACTTGACTCTCCTCTTTCCCCTCTCTCGTCATTATCATCCTCCTCATCTATGCGACCGGTGAAACCTCAGCGTCGCGACCTCTCGCAGCCACCTCCTCGTGACCTTTTCAAGGCGGTTCGACTCGCGGTATATCTCATTTTCATTCTGAATGACGATCAACAATCGCGCGGCTAAGATTTTCCGCCTTTGATCTCCCTCGCGTTAATCGCGCGCGATCACGCGAATCTCCGGCGGCGGCGACGGCGCGATTTTTTTGTCCGTTACGCAACTCGCGTTTCAGCATCGTCGCAGATATCGCTATTTATAATCCGGGCATAGTAAAAAGAACGATTCAGAGTAAATAACAACGTCGTCCGGCTAAGGCGACCGTACATCATAATTCCGCGACAGCGGTGTGCGTGCGTGTTACGAATTTTTTTTCCTTCCCCC
>NW_021849297.1:3562212-3572131 GCF_003651465.1 Formica exsecta | reverse complement strand
CCCCCCCCCCCCCCCCCCCCGGCGACACGCGATCGTTTTCAAGGCGTAGTCCATATTTGGCCCGTGAACGAGAGCACTACACGGTAGCCGGTGTATATCGAGGATGACCTCGCCGACCAATCCCGAGGATCGCCTCTCGCGAAACGCCCGATGAATAGCGGATAATAGCTGCGCTCGTGCAACCCCGGTACTATTGCACCGGATCCTTCTTGTTATTCCCGTTGCGTTAATCGACTGAAAATTCAAGGTGCCTCGAAAGGATGACGAGGAGACGACGTTGTATCGCGTCCTTGCGGCTCGATATTAAAATGAGAGCACCGCGCGCGGGGGAATTCGCGGTCACGCTCACCGAGGATTAGCTGGTGAGTGCGTTTTTCGCGAAACCGTATATCTCACCGAAGCGGAATGTAGCCGCCGACCGACCGATCGAAGGGATGACTCAGTCCCTGTCACCCG
The DNA here is from genome assembly GCF_003651465.1 of Formica exsecta. NCBI lineage: Eukaryota > Metazoa > Arthropoda > Insecta > Hymenoptera > Formicidae > Formica > Formica exsecta. The sequence goes on along the minus strand of NW_021849297.1, from coordinate 3,571,675 downwards.
AACCACCTTGACAAGCTCCGGAGAGCGGTGATTCGCTCGCGATCCTTCACATTCCAGGTTAAAAGCGTCGCACTTGAGATTCGATTTCGTTAACTTCATGAAAATGTATATCGCGAATTTCTTCGGCTGTCGAGGTAAAGGCTATTTTTATGCGCTCAGCTATTTTTGGTCGCGTATCTTTTTATGCACGCCAGCGTTCTTAACGGCATTCCCGCGTGCAAAGAGTGTATAAGAGGCTCTTCAAAGGCTATTTCTACGATCAAAATACGAAAAAATTACGTAGGCTTATAAATTCAATACCTATTTTTTCATGAAACTATTACATTTACGAGAAAATCGCGGACGATTAATCAAGCACAACAGCACACCGCAAAATTATAAAATCGCAAGAAACAGAATATCATTCGAATTCACGAGCAATGATAGAACGGCGGCGTCGAGAGAACTTCCTGTATCTGGCCGATCGCGATGATATATCAGAGGTGACGCAATCACGACAGTCATGAATTATGACTGTAATCGCGTTGCGCGAATAGTAACTCTTATACATACACGGGATTAAGAGCAGCTGGATCAACAAATGCAAAAAAGATAAATAAACGAAAAAGACTACGTGCGACGTACACGACGTGTTTGTTTTCTCCTCGCCATACTCGTCTTCGCTATTTAACAGCCGGAATTTAATCCGTTAGCGACCGAAATAAATATTCCCCACCGTGTGGCGGCGAATCGATATAAATTAATTACACTTCGTTAAGGGTCCTGCACAGGCTATATCACGTTAAACTCGTAAACATACGTTAAACTCGCGAAGTTGCGAATGTCGATTAGCTTGTCAGAAAGAAGAGTCTCTTCTTTCTCTTCGTTTCTACCGTTACTTGATCCGAATTAATTTCGAGCCCAACAACACGGCTATTTAACAGCCGGAATTTAATCCGTTAGCGACCGAAATAAATATTCCCCACCGTGTGGCGGCGAATCGATATAAATTAATTACACTTCGTTAAGGGTCCTGCACAGGCTATATCACGTTAAACTCGTAAACATACGTTAAACTCGCGAAGTTGCGAATGTCGATTGGCTTGTCAGAAAGAGAGTCTCTTCTTTCTCTTCGTTTCTACCGTTACTTGATCCGAATTAATTTCGAGCCCAACAACACGGTGCGCGTATCTGTTCGATATTTCAATTTCGCTGTTCACGATTTCTCGGACGTGCCGTTTGTTTTCTTTATCGTCCGGCATTTTAATTATTCTTTATCATTCAACACGTTAAATGCTAGGGCGATGATCGATGATTCTGACGCGTCTCATTTGTAGAAAATTTGTCTCATTTTTTTCTGACGCATCTCTCTTGCATTTAGAGATTTATATGTATATCGCTAATAAAATTAATTTTTTTAGATAAAATAAGAAGTGTATAAATCTATAAGAAATATATCTTATTATTAAATGTACGAGTTTTAATTCAAATTTTGCAAAACTGGTCGAGACCCGTGCACCCCACGTTATTAAGAAATAAAACACAGGCAGCGTCTAATTAAAATAGCTCATGTTGCATGGCATTGCCACAGATACATAACTACGCTTTATCTTTGGCTCGATCGAGTAATCGGATTGGTCGAGCCATCGACTTGTCCATGATACACTCGGTCGCAAATGGCGCATTAGATCAGATAAATCTCGATCGAATGTACTCTCGTCATTAATAAGAGCTTCGATCGAGTAGCCTCTGAGAAGCCAACCCACTGACGCGCGATGGAAGCACCTGAGAGACGCAGAAATTAGTTATACCGGATAAGATAAATCTTTCCGAGGCGGAGCAACGCGAAAAGTGGAACAATCTATCGAATCCGACTTGACGTCCGTTAAAATACACATCTGAATTTCCATTCACATTCAATATTTTAAGATAATTCCCGAGATATTTTCAACGAAAGTGCTATGATGTACGCACATGAAATTGATCTCTGGCCTGATTTTGTGAAATTAACGAAATGAAATTATTAAATATATTATTTAAATACATCGCATTATAGATGAAAATTGACGAGGACTTTTATGCAATCTTTGCATATATGCCTAGTATTTTCCAACTTAATCCTTACACTGCCGCAGGGCTACACTTGATATATCACCCGAGGGCGATTATGACGAAAGAGTGAATTTTAAAATCGAGGTCTCCGGACTCGTGCCACGAAGAACGTCAATCTTAATTTGCACCCGATGACATGCGATTGTCTGCCTACCAGCTTTTGTCATAAGTAGCAAACATTCTCATGCAAACCCACGCAGTAAACTCTCAACAATATGCAAGGTGTAAAGCACGAGGCGTGATGAGCATACTTGAGAGAATGCTGATTATCTCTTGTTTAAAGACTTTTCTTCGGAAAAAGAATTCTTCACAATGAAGCATTAAATATCATCTATAATCGAATAAAAGTTTTAAGCGTTCGTTAGAACGCTATAATCAAAATTTGCTGTATAACAAAAATTTTAATATTAATTAATATAAAGTATTATATTAACAAATAAGATAATTAATGATAAAATAATATATATCAGTATTGTTGTAATAATAAAATATCTCTCTTATTAAAATAATTGTTAAATACTCCCGAGATTTTTTCCTTGTTAACATCTCCTACTTCTTTCCCTTTCAATATACAATCGAAGATAAAGACTTTAAAAAATCTATAGTTTATCTATAATCTATAATTTTTTTCATGCTAAAATATATTTTTATGCCGTTATTTTTAATTATCTAACATTAAAGCAGTCCTCACATAATATCCCGTGTTATTACATTACAAGAACTTCCCACTTGACTGACTGGATAAAATCTCGATAATAAACGGATCGAGCAATTGCATAAGCGAAATCAGCCGTTACCAATCGGCGCGCTAATTCTTCTCGCATATGGTTACCGCCGCCGCCACCGCGAAATTCTAGCAATCCGCTCGATCGTCACCATATGGTTTCAATCGTCGCTCGTAATCGGGTGACTGTCGACTGAAATCAAACAGCCGGTTAACCGGACCGCTTCCGCGCACAGTGCTTTTTTTGCGCTGCGCGACATCGAGCGCGGCAAGTGCGCGCTCGCCTTGAGTCGCGCGGTTGGCAGGTGGAAATCTAATTAGCGCATTGTGTTTGCTCTCGTAGATCCCTCGCGGATACACCGATTATCCCACGGCTAACAGGACATGGGAAGAGGGAAGGGGGAGGGGGGGGGGGGGGAGCAGCAACGTGCACACTCGCGGCGAGGCAACGCGAGCAAACAAAATTTCACATTTCAATTCTTCTCACCGATGGCGACGTCCTCATCCTTGCCGGTGCAAGGACCTCGATAGGCGTAGAAGGGAAGAGAATTAAAGAATTTTTATTTCCACATATAAACCGCGTAAAATCTGGGTTCTTTAAAAATGAAGTTCGTATCTCGCACGCAAAACTTTCCAAAGTCTTAACAAAATGCGACGAGTACATATAATATTTTAGCAGGATCCTTGGTAAAAAAAAAAAAGAGTATATTTATGACACATAAATAAGAATTAAACTTATAAATGACGAGAGAACATTCGGAAAATAATAGAAAGAACGATGAAATGTTTAATTTTGAATTGTCGAGATATCTAATAGCGCACATGTTTATTGTTACCTGTGATATCTTATATTCGCTGATATATTCTAACAGCGGACAAACTTCACACGCTTACAAATAAATCGTTTTACATGCGTATGTTATTAACCCCAGAACGAGAGTATTAACCCAAAATCTGTAATTTGCGCGGATAGCTTCGGGCAATTATGTTATTAGAAAGTCACACACAGACACGTATATAAACCACACCTTACCAATTATATCGAGATAATAGCCTTTATAATGTTAAATCATGAATCGTGCAACAGCAACCGCATCGTTGACGCCAGAGTCGTATTTAAAAGCTTATATATTTGATTTTGTTTCCATTTCTCTTGTGTCGGGAGAAAAATAATTTCTGTGCGATTTCGCGAGGAGGAGCGAGCGCCGGGTCGAGGAACTCGTCCGACTCGATCCTCTCGAAGCGACTAAAGACTCTCACGGGAAAGGCTTTCCAACGGTTTATCCTTACGGTTCGCGTACGGTTGAGTTCGTAAATCCGCAAACGAGCAGGAGAGGCCTCGATCGATCGATGCATCGAGAAAGGACGACGTATTATCGCCGCTGGAAAACGGCGCCCGTTTGTGCCCGCTCGTGAGATCGGCGAGCGCTGATAACGCGAGGAGAAGGACAATTACGCCTATCAAGCCGAAGCTCCTCTCTCTCGGATACACCGCATTTCCCTCGTTCCGTCCATTCCGTTTTATTGTCTTTCCACGGTCACGGTCGTACACACATTTATACGACGATAAACTAAGTATCGTCTCGTGCGGTCGCTCGTTACCGACGATTAAACTGCGCGGCGGGAATCGCTTTCGCACGCTCTCGGTTCTCGGCTTTTCTTTCGCCATTTTTCTCTAGCAATGCCCCGGGAGACGCAGCAGCCTGTGTGATTGTCCTCTTTCGTCGTCCTTAATCGCTCAAAATATATTCTCGTTTATATATTTATGGCATATTACTCATAATTTATTTAAAGAGGCATACCCGTTGGAAACCTCGAAAAATGAGTACATTTTTTTACATTTTTTTGCAGCGCAACGACGTGATAAAAATTGTTAATTTTTTTACAATATTAATACAATATTATAAACTACTTAAATAAAAATCTTCAGCTTAAAAAAATTTTTTTTGGAAAGTTATGCGAATATTTGCAAATTTATGTTTTCATGCATGGTTTGCATTACGAAAATTGCAATATGGTAAAGGACTTTTGTTCTCGGTTTCACCTGCTCTATCCGCACATGACGGGTGGTGCGATTGACTCCGGACACCCTGTATATTCAGAATTTTATATTCCACTCATATAAAGTTTATATGAAATTGGTTGGAAATTCTCCATCTATTTTACAAACTTTGCGAGTCGATTTTGTGTAAGGCTTCCGTTGTCAAAGTATGCAAAATACCATAGCAACGAGAATCAACGAGATATCGCGTATCCTCGTGCACGAGATTATATATGTGCACATCAAAAAATAGCGAGATTATATGTATTCTACAACACAGTTAATCAGCAAAATCAACAAAATAGCGGAACAGATGGTATATGATTCCAATCAAAATTGCTTTCTCTCTTCTCTCTTCGGCCCGAAGGTTGGCATTAGTGACCCAGAGCGCGGCACGTTCTAGAGATTGAATGCCTTATCGATAATTTTAATTAAAAAAAAGAAGACTATTTTGTTTTGACATAGTGTTATAACTCTTTAATTATATTATTAATCAGTTATTGTGATTAATTAAATTTTTGCAAAATAGATTTTGATTAATAATATAATTAAAGAGTCATAACACTATATATATATATAACTTCATTTATATCCAATATTAAGAGAAAAATCATATCTAATATATTGCAATATATTTATTATAAAAAAATCATTTAAAATGGAAACAATTATATACATTCCAATAACTATGTACATATACATATACATATTTTTATTTTCAATTGGCATAATTTTCTGATATCATTATTTTTGTAAGATGGTTTTTTATTGTAGTACATACAACATTTTTCATAACTAATGCGTGTAGGTGACGTCATTTTCTTCAATTTTTTTAAAAAGATAAGTTTTTAAGGATTACGTAATACAAATACGTACAAGAAATCGAATATATTTTCACTATCTTAATTTTATACATATAAATATCAATGTAAGATGCTCGTGATTAAAGTGCAGCCGAACAAAAGTGCACGTTAAAAAATCCGAGATGCATAGATTTCCACAAAAAAAAAAAATATAAAAAAAAGATTATGATGATTCATAAGCGTTCAAAAATAAATAATTCAGTGCGACATTGACAGCCAATAAGAGTCAGGCGAATGGAACTCTTCAGACTCTACAAGGATATCGTTTATATTCTTCAGTAGTCATATGTTTATCATTGTCGCGCGGTGTCATATACATACAGCGAACAACGAGACAACGACTTGGATCACAATTTGGTAAAGTTGAGAAATTAATATCATAAAACCAAGTATTAGCATTTTAGTATCTTGCCGTAAGTGGCAAGCCTTTCTTCGGTGTTTCGTATATGCGATTAGTTTAAGATATGTCCTAAGTTTTGATAGAATAAAATCACCAGTATGTGATCATTGTGCTTTTCTGTATCGTCAAAATCGTGCTTGAAATTTTGAAGGCTGGCTGACACAGAGACGCTCGAAAATAAAATCAATTATCTATACGAGATGCAGATTGTCTCAAAAATTGTGTCATTAATTAAGAATGCCTCTGGTAATGTTTGTTTGTAAAATTATACTTGGCTTTAGTCCTTTATTAACAAGAAATTCAAGAGAAAAATACCGGCTTATCAAGAGCAACAGAGAAACGTTGATAGTTTTATGCTATATATGCTCATTACATACAGAGGTACATCTGATTTACTAATAATGTCTATAATTTAATTGTGTTTAACTTTAACTGTTAATAAAAGTTAACTTATTAAAAAATAATTTTTAAAAAATGATTAATTTAACAACACAGAGCTATTTTTACCATTCATATTTTACTATTTATATTAATTCTTATTATTTTTTTCATTTTATCATATTATTATATTTATTACATTCTTTTGTGAGATAAAAAAATAAATAATGTTGATAAACTGATAAATGTAATCTATTCTGTAACCTTTACTGATGTCGTTAAATATCATAGCAGTTGTTTTCCGATACGTTTTACGATCGTATATACCGATACGTCACAATGACACGGAATGCCATCGTTAAAAGTTACAGAACAGGTCCCCAGTTTATGAATTAGAATATATATATTAAGAAGAATTATTTTTTAGTTTATATAATATCAGGAGTGGCCGATGATAAACATACTACAATAAATAGAAAAAAATACGAAGACAATAATATATGGATATATAATTTGGGCAAGAAAACAACAGAAACAGTACTATTCACCGAAAGCTTTGAAAATCTGAATACTACCGATAAATACATTGTTCAAACGGTTACACTTGTAACAATTTTTGTAGTAATATCAATTGCATGTGTGTTGATACAATGTTGTCTATACGGGTAAATTCTATATTATATACACACATTATATTAGATACTATATGTCTGTTCAATTATCAAAAAAAATAGTTAATCAATTATTTAATTAATTAAACTTAACTTACTTTATGAAAACCCTTTTCTCATTTGTAAATTGTGTGATTTTAATAAATTAAAAATTAGTATGTTCCTAATAAATAAATAAAAATAAGTGATTGCAAACAATGTGGTAACTTTTTTTTTTTTATTTCTTACATAATTATTTTTATAATATTATTATACACAATTTTGCTTTTCTTAAAAAGTAGAAATATAAACAGCTTTATGATTGTTGTTATGATTATCATAAAGTTATTTACTTATACTTTAAATAACTTTAAAGTATAAAGTTAATTATTAGTACAATTAACTAATTATTATCAAGCGAGAGATTGTCATATATAATATAATTTATAATATTACATATAATATTATTATTTATATAATAATGTTTATCATTGTCGTGCGGTGTCATATACATATAGCGAACAACGAGACAACGCGACTTGGATCACAATTTGGTAAAATTGAGAAATTAATATCATAAAACCAATTGTTAGCATTTTAGTATCTTGCCGTAAGTGCCACGCCTTTCTTCGGTGTTTCGTATATGCAATTAGTTTAAGATATGTCCTCAATTTTGATAAAATAAAATCACCAGCATGTGTTCACCATGCTTTTTTGTATCGTCAAATTCGTGCTTGAAGTTTTGAAGGTTGGCCGACACAGAGACGCTCGAAAATAAAATCAATTATCTATACAAGATACAGATTGTCTCAAAAATTGTGTCATTAATTAAGAATGCCTCTGGTAATGTTTGTTTATACAATTATACTTGGCTTTAGTCTTTTATTAACAAGAAATTCAAGAGAAAAATACCGGTTTATCGTTTTATTATTATAAGATTATTATTAAATATTATTAAATTTTATTATTATATTTATTATATTCTTTTGTAAGATAAAAAAATAAATAATGTTGATAAACTGATAAATATAAGGATCAAGGGTCCTATTCTGTAATCTTTACTGATGTCATTAGATGTCATAGCAGTTGTTTTCCGATACGTTTTAGTTGCGCAATAACACGTAACGACATTGTTAAAAGTTACAGAATAGACCCCCAGTTTATGAATTAAAATATATATATTAAGAAGGATTATTTTTTAGTTTATATAAAATCAGGAATAACCGATAATAAACATCCTATAATAAATATAAAAAAATACGGAGACAAAAATAAATGGATATACAATTTGGGCAAGAAAACAATAGCAACAGTACTACCTACCAAAATATTTAAAGATCTGATTGTGAATGCTACAGATAAATACTCTGTTCAAACGATTACACTTGTAACAATTGTTATAGTAATAGGAATTGTCTTGGGAATGTGTTATCTATGCGGGTAAATTTTATATCATATACATTATATTAGATATTAGACTTTTAATGTTAATACATATATTTTTATACTTCGTTAATTTATATATACATATTATTTTATATGGCCAACCCTAATGCTTTAATTATAAATAAAATTCAAAATATAGAGGATAAGTTAAGAGAACTTTTATCACTCTCTTAATATTTCCATTTACTATTTTTATTATTATCGAAACAAATAATAATGGTAATAATTCTAAAAACAATAAAATGTTTGAATTAGAAAAAAAATATCATAAATCTATAATATTATTAATTAAAATAAAATTATCATTTCTAATATAAAATTATCAAAATTATAAATGGATTGTTAGATTCATGCATCTCTTGATTCGTGCATACATATGTATGTGCAATAGTGAAATATATGTATATGCGTATTTGTGTATGTATGCTTAAAACACATATATGCATATTAATGCAGTATAGGAAAAAGTTATTTTGATTTAAATTCATAATATTAATAAAAACAGATCATCTTTTTCGATGATATTAAATTCAATATAATTATTATATGATATTAATATCAATATTTTAATTTTTCAAACGTAATGCTATGCTGTTTTATCATAATAGTTCTGGGAAAGATTCAAACAAATGTAATATGAATTTTATATTCTTTTTACTGCAACCAATAATAATTACTAATCGCAATGTTGAAAGTTTTGATTAGTTTTTTATAAGTATTTTTATTGTTAAAAACGTTTTTTTTTTTATTTGTTTACGATTTTTAATTTTTACAGAAAAACGTTCTTTTCCCGTCAATCTATCGAACCAAATGCCATTATTCCAGATGTGATGCCAGATGTGGTGCCAGATGTGGTGCCAGATGTGGTGC
>NW_021849297.1:3560408-3561993 GCF_003651465.1 Formica exsecta | reverse complement strand
TCGTGCTTGAAATTTTGAAGGCTGGCTGACACAGAGACGCTCGAAAATAAAATCAATTATCTATACGAGATGCAGATTGTCTCAAAAATTGTGTCATTAATTAAGAATGCCTCTGGTAATGTTTGTTTATACAATTATACTTGGCTTTAGTCTTTTATTAACAAGAAATTCAAGAGAAAAATACCGGTTTATCGAGAGCAACAGAGAAACGTTGATAGTTTTATGCTATGACCTTATAGAACTTTTATAATCGCTACGACATTACAAAGTTTAAATAACAAATATAAATATTTTATTTTTTGGACAATTTCATATTTATTCAGAAAGAAAGTTTACATTGTTATTAAATTTCAAATATTTTAATTCCATTTATAAATACTTTTTAAACCCATCTGCCTTGTACTAAAAATTTATTACATATATATAGACTTGTTAGTATATATTATTAATTAAAACCAAATTATTTTGTTTTCTTTAATACATTGATCACAGAGCTACTTTTACCATTCATATTTTACCATTTTTATTAATTCTTATTATTTTTTTCATTTTATCATAAGTATCTCTCTCAATTTAATAAGAACTCGTTATAAAGTTTACCTTCTCTGTTTTGTTTACAATATATGTGCTATTGGGCAAGCATAACAAAATTCTGATACATTCAATAAATGTTTTTCTTTTCAGACAATCAATACAGCGTGCTATTGATAATAGAAGCCGTATAGGGGAAAAAGATTGGATAAAGAAAATTTCAATCTGTTGAATCTTATTAAAATTCGCCAAAAAAGTATCCATGATGTATTTTGCTTGGATGAAGCAAATTATAAAGCGAATATTCCGTTCGTTATATTTATACATAGCTATTTTTTTTTTCATCTCATGCATGTCAGGTAAGATGTAATGATTGTGTGCATATGTTTGACTTTTCATTTTCTTTATATTTATCAAAAGTAAATGTAAAAAAAGAAAAAATAATAAATATATACATAAATGCATATACAGGGTGTAAATGAATATCTATTACAAACTTCTAGGATATGTAGAGGGTTCAAAGTAGACCAACTTTTAATAAGGAACTCATGTCCGGAAATGCACCGTTTGCGAGCTGCAGACTGGAACTGTTGGTATGTTCAGTATTAGAAATAATTCTCTTAACTTTATTTGCTTACATTATACTACAAAAATGTTTAGCAATGTCAAAACAGACAATGTCAAAAGACACTTTAAAAGAGTGTACCAGAACATGCTTCGCAGGTGCAATGCTTGCATCAAAGTTGGTGGTCGTCATTATGAACAATTATTGTAGCCATCTGTTTTGACATTGCTAAACATTTTTGTAGTGTAATGTAAGCAAATAAAGTTATTATGAGAATTATTCCTAATACTGAATTTACCAACAGTTTCAGTCTGCAACTCGCAAACGGTGCGTTTCCAAACATGAGTTCTTTATTAAAAGTTGGTCTACTTTGAACCCTCTACATACCCTAGAAGTTTGTAACAGGTATTCATTTATACCCTGTATATATATATATAATCTTACATTTTTATATATTATATATTTATATATAAAGAAAAATATAAGGAT
>NW_021849297.1:3552143-3558466 GCF_003651465.1 Formica exsecta | reverse complement strand
TTAATTGTGTTTAACTTTAACTGTTAATAAAAGTTAAATTATTAAAAAATAATTTTTAGGAAATGATTAATGTAACAACGAACTTTGGTTTTATTATTATAAGATTATTATTAAATATTATTAAATTTTATTATTATATTTATTACATTCTTTTGTGAGATAAAAAAATAAATAATGTTGATAAACTGATAAATGTAATCTATTCTGTAACCTTTACTGATGTCGTTAAATATCATAGCAGTTGTTTTCCGATACGTTTTACGATCGTATATACCGATACGTCACAATGACACGGAATGCCATCGTTAAAAGTTACAGAACAGGTCCCCAGTTTATGAATTAGAATATATATATTAAGAAGAATTATTTTTTAGTTTATATAATATCAGGAGTGGCCGATGATAAACATACTACAATAAATAGAAAAAAATACGAAGACAATAATATATGGATATATAATTTGGGCAAGAAAACAACAGAAACAGTACTATTCACCGAAAGCTTTGAAAATCTGAATACTACCGATAAATACATTGTTCAAACGGTTACACTTGTAACAATTTTTGTAGTAATATCAATTGCATGTGTGTTGATACAATGTTGTCTATACGGGTAAATTCTATATTATATACACACATTATATTAGATACTAGACTTTTAATGTTAATACATATATTTTTATACTTCGTTAATTTATATATACATATTATTTTATATGGCCAACCCTAATGCTTTAATTATAAATAAAATTCAAAATATAGGACAAGTTAAGAGAACTTTTATCACTCTCTTAATATTTCCATTTACTATTTTTATTATTATCGAAACAAATAATAATAGTAATAATTCTATAAACAATAAAATGTTTGAATTAGAAATAAAAATTTATAAATCTACAATATTATTAATTAAAATAAAATTATCGTTTCTAATATAAAATTCTCAAAATTATAAATGGATTGTTAGATTCATGTATCTCTCGATTCGTGCATACGTATGTATGTGCAATAGTAAAATATATATGCGTATTTGTGTATGTATGCGTAGAACACATATATGCATATATTAATGCAGTATAGGAAAAAGTTATTTTGATTTCAATTCATAATGTTAATAAAAACAAATCATCTTTTTCGTTGATATTAAATTCAATATAACTATTATATGATATCAATATCAATATTTGAATTTTTCAAACGTAATGCTATGCTGTTTTATCATAATAGTTCTGGGAAAGATTCAAACAAATGTAATATGAATTTTATATTTATTTTACTGCAACCAATAATAATTATTAATCGCAATGTTGAAAGTTTTGATTAGTTTTTTATAATTATTTTTATTGTAAAAAACGTTTTTTTTTTTAGATTGTTTACGATTTTTAATTGTTACAGAACAACTTTCTTTTCCCTTCAACGCCAACGTATCGAACCAAATGCCGCTATTCCAGATATGCCAGTCCATCGTCGACGCGGTAGAAGGATCGGGTGAACACGTAAGTAAAATATCTGCAATGTAGTAAATGCAGAGTCTATCTCAAACCGGTATAACTTTGTGAGATACAAAAATAATGTAGGTATATACACACATATAAACGCGATTGCCGATATAAACATACAAAATATTTCAGAAATAAATAGCCAAAATTTAGAAATATATTCTCTACTTACCATAGAGATAAACAAAATTTATATGAACGTGCATCCATAAATGTTTTATTTTTGAATTATAAATATGTTTTGTTCACGTAGAGTTTGGCAAGAACATTTCGTTAAAAAAAAAATGATAAATATAATTTTTTTTTTCAACAAACGTTTGTCGCATCAACATCTTATCGACAATCTTGTCGAAAATATCTAAAAATTATTAGAGTATTTCAAATTTTGTAACTAAAACCAATAATACAAATTCTTTCCAAATAGCAATAAAAGCATTAGCGCAACAGTCGTGAGATATCCTAATAAATAAAATGCTAGAGATTTTAAATCGATAGATGTAAATTTGGATAAGAGCGGAGAGAAATCATTATTTAGCAAATTTTCTAACGGAACATTTTTGTCAAACTCTATCATAGAAGTACTTATAATTTGGAAAAGTAGCGTTTCTGGACCCATGTGATCATATAATTTTTTTTATCTTTATGATAAGTAACATGCTTCTAAATTTGTTCCCTTCTACATTCAATAAATGTTTTTCTTTTCGGACAATCAATACAGCGTGCTATTGATAATAGAAGCCGTATAGAGGGAAAAGATTGCATAAAGAAAATTTCAGTTTGTCGAATTTTATTAAAATTCGCCAAAAAAATATCCATAATGTACTTTGCTTGGATGAAGCACATTATAAAGCGAATATTCCGTTTGTTATATTCATACATAGCTATTTTTGTTATCTTCTCATGCTTATTAGGTAAGATGTAATGATTGTGTGTATATGTTTGACTCTTCATTTTCTTTGTATTTATCAAAAGTAAATATAAAAAAGGAAAAAATAATATATATATACATAAATGCATATTAAACATTTGAAGTTTTTGTTAGTGTCATTCTACTCAAAATTAATTACTAATATTATAATATTAATTAAAAACTATATGTCTGTTTAATTATTTAAAAAAATAGGTAATCAATTATTTAATTAATTAAACTTAACATACTTTATGAAAATCCTTTTCTCACTTGTAAATTGTGTGATTTTAATAAATTAAAAATTAGTATGTTCCTAATAAATAAAAAAAAAACAAGTGATTGCAAACGATGTGGTAACCTATTTTTTTCTTATTTCTTACATAATTATTTTCATAATATTATTATACACAATCTTGCTTTTCTTAAAAATTAGAAATATAAACAGCTTTATGATTGTTGTTATGATTATCATAAAGTTATTTACTTATACTTTAAATAACTTTAAAGTATAAAGTTATTTATTAGTAATTAACTAGTTATTATCAAGCGAGAGATTGCTATGAATTTTATATTCTTTTTACTGCAACCAATAATAATTACTAATCGCAATGTTGAAAGTTTTGATTAATTTTTTATAAGTATTTTTATTGTTAAAAACGTTTTTTTTTTTATTTGTTTACGATTTTTAATTTTTACAGAAAAACGTTCTTTTCCCGTCAATCTATCGAACCAAATGCCATTATTCCAGATGTGATGCCAGATGTGGTGCCAGATGTGGTGCCAGATGTGGTGCCAGATGTGGTGCAAGTCTATTAACGAAACAATAGATGTGCGTTGGGATCGGGTGAACACGTAAGTAAAATATCTGCAATGTATTAAATGCAGAGTCTATCTCAAATCGGTATAACTTTTTGAGATACAAAAATAATGTAAGTATATACACACATATAAACACGAATGCCGATATAAACATACAAAATGTTTCAGAAAAATCATATTATAGATATATTAATCATATTATTAATGATTTATAGGCTGTAATTAATTAAATTTTTACAAACTAGATTTTAAATTGATCTTAATTTAATGCACAAACTATTACAAAACAATTACTGTAAATTTTCTTGAAAAAAAAATCAGAAAAATAAAAATCATATTATAGATATATTAATCATATTATTAATGATTTATAGACTATAATTAATTAAATTTTTACAAACTAGATTTTAAATTATAATCATAATTTAACGCACAAACTATTACAAAACAATTACTGTAAAAAGCTACTCTGCAAAAATAATGATATGAAAAAATTGCGCTAATTAAAAATAAAAACTTATAAAAATATATTAGTAACAAAAAGATTGTATACAAAATAGTCATTTCAATTCCCTATAAAAGTAATGATATTAAAGATAAACAAAATTTATATGAACGTGAATCCATAAATGTTTTATTTTTGAATTATAAACATGTTTTGTTTACGTAGAGTTTGGCAAGAACATTTCGTTAAAAGAAAATGATAAATATAATTTTTTTTTTCGGCAAACGTTTGTCTCATCAACATCTTATCGACCATTTTGTCAAAAATGTCTAAAAATTATTGTAGTATTTCAAATTTTGTGACAGAAAGCAATAATATAAATTCTTTCCAAATAGCAATAAAAGCATTAGCGCAATAGTCTTGAGATATCCTAATAAATAAAATGCTAGGGATTTTAAATCGATAGATGTAAATTTGGATAAGATTATTTAGCAAATTTTTTAACGGAATATTTTTGTCAAACTCTATCATAGAAGTACTTATAATTTAGAAAAAATTATAATTTGTAATTATAAATATACATATAATTATAATTTTTTATAGTAGTACATACAACATTTTTCATAACTAATGCGTGTAGGTGACGCCATTTTCTTCCATTTTTTTAAAAAGATAAGTTTTTAAGGATTACGTAATACAAATACGTACAAGAAATCGAATATATTTTCACTATTTTAATTTTATACATATAAATATCAGTGTAAGATGCTCGTGATTAAAGTGCAACCGAACAAAAGTGCACGTTAAAAAATCCGAGATGTCGAGATTCCTCCCCCAAAAAAAATAAAAAGAATAAAAATATAAACGAAATAAAAGAAAAATAAAAAAAAAAGATGATTCATAAGCGTTCAAAAATAAATAATTCAGTGCGACAGCCAATAAGAGTCAAGCGAATGGAACTCTTCAGACTCTACAAGGATATCGTTTATATTCTTCAATAGTCATATGTTTATCATTGTCGCGCGGTGTCATGTACGTATAGCCAACAGCGAGACAATGACTTAGATCATAATTTAACAAAATTGAAAAATTAATACCAATTAATAAAACCAATTATTAGCATTTTAATAATATTTTGCCGTAAGTGCCAAGTCTTTCTTCAGTGTTTTGTATATGCGATTAGTTTAAGATATGTCCTAAGTTTTGATAGAATAAAATTATCAGTATGTGATCGTTGTGCTTTTTTGTATCGTCGAATTCGTGCTTGAAGTTTTGAAGGTTGGCCACAAAGACGCTCGAAAATAAAATCAATTATCTATACAAAGCGCAGATTGTCTTAAATTGTGTCAAATTAATTAAAAGTGCATATTATAATATTTGGTTGTAAAATTATACTTGGCTTTAGTCCTTTATTAACAAGAAACTCAAAAAAAAAAATACCGGTTTTATCGAGAGCAACAGAGAAATGTTGATAGTTTTATGCTATGACCTTATAAAACTTTTATAGTCGTTATGACTTTACAAAGTATCAATAGCAAATATAAATATAAATATTTTGTTTTTTGAACAATTTCATATTAATTTAGAAAGACAGTTTATATTGTTTTTATATATATATAGTGTTGATATACATTATTAATTAAAATCAAATTATTTTGTTTTCTTTAACATCTTTAATCACAGTGTTCTTTTATCATTCGTATTTTATCGTTCTTACTAATTCTTATTATTCTTCTCATTTTACCATAAATGTCTTTGTCAATTTAATAATAATAACTCGTTATAAAGTTTAAACTTCTCTGTTTTGCTTACAATATCTGTGCTACTGGGCAAGCATAACAAGATTCTGATACATTCAATAAATGTTTTTCTTTACGAACAATCAATACAACATGCTATTAATAATAGAAGCCGTATAGGAGGAAAATATTGGATAAAGAAAATTGCAATCTCTCGAATCTTATTAAAATTAAGAAAAGAAGCGCTAAACAAGTATCCACGATGTGTTTTGCTACAATGATGCAAACTATAAAGCGAATATTCCATTCGGTATATTCATATATAGCTATTCTTGTTTTTATCAAATGCATATCAGGTAAGATGACATACAATCATATAATAATATAATTAGATTTATTTAGTTTATGTTTATAATATATAATCAAAAACAAGCATAAATAATGGAACTTAATGATCGTGTGCATTTTTTACTTTTCTTTTTCTTTATATTTATCAAAAGTAAATATTAAAAAAGAATATATACATATATATACCCTGAATCTGAAAAAGAAGTAATACATAATACATGCTTATTACATACATAGGTATATCTGATTTACTATGTATTTACTATATATTTAATTGTGTAAACTTTTACTGTCGTTAAATAATTAATTTAATAATAAACTTTTGTTTTATTATTATAAGATTATTATTAAGTATTATTATATTTTATTATTAAAATTATTATGTTCTTTTGCAAGAAAAAAAAGTAAAGTTGATAAACTGATAAACGCAGTTATCAGTTTACGAATTAAAACACATATTTAAAAAAAAATTATTTTTTAGTTTATATGATATTAGGACCGACCAATGATAAACATACTGCAATAAATGAAAAAAAAACAAACGCACCAAAAAATGGATATATA